>NC_053494.1:160626955-160926955 GCF_905171775.1 Rana temporaria | reverse complement strand
TCAGGCCTCGTACACACGACCGAGTTTCTCGGCAAAAACCAGCAAGAAACTTGCTGGGAGATATTTTTTGCCGAGGAAACCGGTCGTGTACATTTTTGTCGAGGAAACTGTCGAGAAACTCGACGAGCCAAAAAGAGAGCATGTTCTCTATTTCCTTGACGGGAATGGAGAAAATTGGCTTGTCGAGTTCCTCGACAGCCTAACAAGGAACTCAACGAGGAAAACGATATGTTTTGCCCGTCGAGTTCCTCGGTTGTGTGTACGAGGCTTCACTTTTGGTTTTACCATCAATTTCTATGCTGGTGACAAATGCAAATGTAATTATATCCAGAGGATACACAGACAGCGTGAAGGTTTTAACGACTGAAAATGCTGTCCAAAACTGTATTAAAAAAATCAAAAAATCTAAAAAAATCTTTGCAATCTTTATATTTTAGGGTCAGTTCACACCAGAAGCAGTTCCATGCAGTTCCGTGCAGTTACATTTTTTCTGCACCAATACAGTCAGTTCCGGTCAGTTTCCGATCAGTTTTTGACTGACTGCATGGTGTGAACTAGAGCCATTGGAATACATAGAAAACACTGTGCATGCATTTTTAGTGCAGAAAAAATGCACACAGAACTGAACGGAACAACGTCTGGTGTGAACTGGCCCTTAAAAGTACGAAGAAACTGAACTGCTCTCACTTAGGGCCAGTTCACACCAGACGCAGTTCCATTCAGTTCTGTGTGCTTTTTTTCCTGCACAAAATGCTTGCACAGTGTTTTCCAAAGGCTTTAGTTGGCTCTAGTTCACACCATGCAGTCAGTTTCCAGTCCGTTTTTGCAGCGGAAACTGACCAGAAACTGACTGCATGGTGTGAACTAGAGCCAACTAGAGCCATTGGAATACATGGAAAACACTGTGCATGCATTTTTAGTGCAGAAAAAATGCACACAGAACTGCGTCTGGTGTGAACTGGCCCTTCGTTTCAGGGGAAACCCGGCTTACAGCGCGACTTTGCACGGCGACTTTGCAAGGCGACTTCAGCGCGACTTCAGTGTGACTTGGAGCAACTTACAAAGTTGCCTCCAGGACAGGCGACTTTGGCTCTGGCCAATCACAGAATAATCAGCTATGTGGGAGGGAGGGGTTTGCTTGAGTAAACTATTTTTTTCCCTGTAAAGTTGCTTCAGTTAAGATGGTGATCCGACTTTGGAGGCAACTTCCATTTAAATCTATGGGTACAAGTTGCCTAGAAGTCGCCTTGAAGTAGTACAGGAACCTTTTCTGAAGTCGGAGCAACTTCAGTAGTGTACATTAAGACGGCTCTCATTGACTAACATGGGGTTACTGATGTCAAGCGACTTGGGGCAACTTGAGGTCTGACAAGTCAGATCCCAAGTCGCTGTAGTGTTAAACGGCACTTACTGTATGGTATGTAGATACAATTGCAAATTTGCTGACTGTAGCTGACAGGAAGGGAGGGGAGAAGGGAGGAGGACAGAGGAGACAGAGAGCGGGGCTTGCGGATGACGGAGGCACGTAACCTGACCAGAAACTGACAGTATCAGTCAGGTTTTTAGGAGTTACAATGAGCCAAATTACACATATATAGTATACTGTATAGTCAGGGCCGTTTGAAAAAATTTGGGGGCCCCAAGCAAAATGGGGGCCCCCAAGCACCCCCCCGTATGCAAAGCCTAAGTTAACGCTACACTATTTTTTTACACCCATGTTCTTACTCCCCCCCCAGTCCCTATGTTTTTCTATTCTCACCTCCCCTTCTTCCCTGTTGGCTGCCGCTGTAGCGTGGCCAAGCTCCTCTTCCTCCTGTCAGTCCAGTGTTCTATCATTATGGGTCCCCAGTCCCTTATCAGATAGTGCCCGGGCTGGGCCGGGTACCGTGCGGGACAGGAGATTCAGTTTGCTGTGTTCCCGACCGGACTGAAAGGAAGTGAGCACTCAGTGTGCACTTCCTGTCAGTTCGGCCGGGAAAAGAGAACTGAATTTTCTTTACCACACGTGGTACCCGGCCGGACTGACAGGACTCCAGGAGGAAGGAAGAGGAGCTCGGCCACGCTACAGCCTGGGAAGGGGAAGTTGGGGTCCCCAGGCCAGCTCAGGGCCCCAAGCAATTGTTTGTTTTGCCTGTCCTGTAACGACGGGCCTGTGCATAGTAAAGTATATAGTAAAGTATAATATGCTTTTAAAAGAACAGGATACATTTTTTGGGGGTTAACAAACGCTTTAAGTAAGACTGGTAACTTCCTGGAACCTCACGTTACCTACCATAGTGATATTTAAATAATAATAAAAATTATCAGGGGATCCAAAGAATGTCAGCTAACCTCATAAGCAAATCTTAAATGTCCCTGTAAAGGTTGAGCTTGGCTTTGCCCTTTTCATCTCCCGAGCCTCTTCCGTCTTCTTGTTGTTCAATGAGGCTGCCCATCACTTAAAACACCAATAGGGAAGACTGGGAGGTGGAAAAAGTGTAGTCAAACTACATTTTCACAGAAAGAGTCAATATTTGAATAAAACTTAGCTGTCTATATCTCTGGATCTACTAATTGCTTTAATTGAAGATAACTTGTGTTTGTGTTTTTTTTTTTTATAGTATACTTATTTTGCATTGCCCAATCTTCTGACAGGTTTGTTGGCTGCTGAACTAAACAGCGAGGTGACTTTATGTACCAATGTACATTGATGATCTTTACCTGATCCTGGTTATTTCAAGCGTGTTACACACTCAATAGGTATAACATGCATGGGAAAAAACTATACCTATAAAAAAGCTGCTGCATGCAGTATTGTTCCAAAGTATGGACCTTGGATGTGAGTAAGGATAGTCCTGATGTTCATGCCAAATGTAATTTTGACTCGAACACCAGGTGTTCATTTGTTTGTAGAACAATGGACATATGGGGCGTTCACAGCAAATTTGAGCTTGGCTTGTCTTTATCCTTAGTCTGCTTGTCTTCAGCAAACTGCTTGCAGGCTTTCTTGTGCATCATCTTTAGAAGAGGCTTCCTTCTGGGACAACAGCCATGCAGACCAATTTTATGCAGTGTGCAGCGTATGGTCTGAGCACTGACAGGCTGACCCCCCCCCCCCTCCCACCCCTTCAACCTCTGCAGCAATGCTGGCAACACTCATACATCTATTTCCCAAAGACAACCTCTGGATATGACGCTGAGCATGTGCACTCAACATCTTTGGTCGATCATGGCAAGGCCTGTTCTTGGCCACCGTGCTGCAGCTTAGTTTCAGGGTCTTGGCAATCTTCAAATAGCCTAGGCCATCTTTATATGTATATATACATATATATACATATGTAAATATGTATATATATATATATATATATATATATATATATATATATATATATATATATATATATAGATATACAGTCCTGATCAAAAGTTTAAGACCACTTGAAAAATTGCAAAAAATCATATTTTACATTGTTGGATCTTAACAAGGTTCCAAGTAGAGCTTCAACATGCAACAAGAAGAAATAAGAGTGAGACAAAACATTTTTTGAGCATTCAATTAATTGAAAATAACGAATAAACTGAAACAGGCCGTTTTTCAGCTGATCAAAAGTTTAGGACCACATGCCTTTAAAAGGCCAAATCTGTGCAAAGATGTGGATTTATTGTCATTCTCTTTCAGGTAGTCACACGCTGTGATGGCAAAGACAAAAAAACTCTCCCTTTTTGAACGTGGTCGGGTTTCTGAACTGCATAAGCAGGGTCTCTCACAGCGCGCCATCGCTGCTGAGCTGGGACGCAGTAAGACAGTCATTTGGAATTTCTTAAATGATCCTGAGGCTTATGGAACAAAAAAGTCAAGTGGAAGAACCAAAAAAATGTCACCAGCACTGAGCCGGAGGATCCAATTGGCTGTCCGTCAAGACACTGGACGATCCTCGACCCAAATGAAGGCCCTTACTGGTGCTGACTGCAGCCCCATAACCATCAGACGGCATCTGAGACTGAAGGGCTTCAAAAACAAAAAACTTCTTCAAAAACCTCGTCTCCTTGAACGCCACAGAACTGCTCGTTTGGATTTTGCAAGAGAGCACCAAACATGGGACATTCAAAGGTGGAAGAAAGTTTTATTCTCTGATGAGAAAAAATGTAACCTTGATGGTCCTGATGGTTTCCAACGTTGCTGGCATGACAAGCAGATCCCACCGAAGATGTTTTCTACGCGCCACAGTGGAGGGGGCGCCATAATGGTCTGGGGTGCTTTTTCCTTCAGTGGAACAATGGAGCTTCAGGAAGTGCAGGGGCGTCAAACGGCCGCTGGCTATGTCCAGATGTTGCAGAGAGCATTCCTCATGACTGAGGGCCCTCGTCTGTGTGGTAACGACACAGGACAACGCTACAGTACACAATGCCCGCAGGACAAGGGACTTCTTCCAGGAGAAGAACATCACTCTTTTGGCCCATCCTGCGTGTTCCCCTGATCTAAATCCAATTGAGAACCTTTGGGGATGGATGGCAAGGGAAGTTTACAAAAATGGACAACAGTTCCAGACAGTAGATGGCCTTCGTGTGGCTGTCTTCACCACTTGGAGAAATGTTCCCACTCACCTCATGGAAACGCGAGACATCAAGCAAGCCGAAACAAATTTGAAGTGATCAACAATAACGGCATAGCTACTCATTACTGAGTTCATGTTTGGAAGTTGGATTTCTGTTTTGGGGGGGGGTTTCGTTTTTTTTTGGAGGTGTGGTCCTAAACTTTTGATCAGCTGAAAAACAGCCTGTTTCAGTTTATTCGTTGTTTTCATTAAATTGAATGCTCAAAAAATGTTTTGTCTCGCTCTCATTTCTTCTTGTTGCATGTTGAAGCTCTACTTGGAACCTTGTCCAACAATGTAAAATAAGATTTTTTGCTATTTTTCAAGTGGTCTTAACCTTTTGATCAGGACTGTATATATATATATATATATATATATATATATATATATATATATATAGATAGATATATTTAACTATAGATAGATAGATCTATACACACACATGCATTGATAAATTAGAAAATACATTTTATATACTGTGTGTATATATATATATATATATATATATATATATATATATATATATATATATATATATGTACAGATTGATAAATTAGAAAGGCACATGCTTTGTGCACAGACATTGCCCACTGGAGAATATTTCTTCCCACTTGATAAATCTGTAGCCCATGCAGGTCAAGCCACTGATGCATGACTACTGCACTGCTACCCCTGCTGCCTCACTGTCACTGGCAAGTTCAGTTTTTCCGTTCACACAAGGTCATATAAATTATACTGGATCTCCGGTAGATGCTGACTTCTGTTTTTTATTCTATTTGGTTTTTTTTATGCATCCACAGATTTATCACATTGCCCAATTTTAATAACAATGTCTTCATCATATTTCACAAATTTAAATGTCAATTTTGTGTAGATATATATATATATATATATTTATTATTATTTTTGGGGGGGGGGGATTTTAATCACTGCTCACCTTTACAGTTTGTATATTTGAATTAACATGCATATTTATAGTAAGTCTGTGTTGGTATATGTGTGGGGTACAGGTTGTTAGAGTCTGCCTCTGTAACCAGCAACACACAAAAAGCGGCAGATGTGTGTTGGGCACATTTTATCCACCAATAATAGTGGCAACCACATTTCATTAATTTAACACTAAGTCTGACAAAGTGGCCTACAACACATTGCACTGTGCTCTTAGCCCTCGTGGCAGCATAGGAATTAATTACAGGAAGGTCCTTGTCTTTCACTCCATGGCTAAATTAGATTTCTGTTTGTTACCACTTGCTGGCATAAATTCTAACCTTTGACACCGATGGTGATCTTTCCATCCTTCGGAAAGTTCATGAAGAGGACACTGAGCTGCACTGATTTCCTTCCTTTAGCAGTGAGCATGTGTGCGAACATGTCTGGCCTATTGATTTGCTGAAAGGCTCTCTATTTGCTAAATGCAAGCAAATGGCAAGCGGGTCTGGTCAGATGGATGCTATCTGTACAAGCTGTACTGATTACATTGCTTTAAATTGACACATTTATTTCATTATGATCTGCTTTTACTTTGTTGCATATAAAACATTTTATTGCTGTTTTTGTTTATAATGTAGTGCTAAACAATTATAAGGATTTTTCAGAGAGTTTTACGTACATATATACTAATTGAACTTATTTATTACAGGCAGGGCCGTCTTAATAGCATCATGGGCCCCTGGGCAAAGTAATGCTCTGGGGCCCCTACAATGATGACAGTGCAGGTAAATGTGCATTAACCACTTCCCGAAGGCCGTACGACTTTGTACGGCCGCATGGTGGCTCTAAATCTCTGGGACGGCCTCCGCTCCTCCTGGCCACTGGGGGGCACACGCGCGCACCCGCCGCATCACTGAGATGCCGATGCGCGTGCCTGGTGGCCGCGATGTCCGCCAGACACCCGCGATCGGTGGTTACAGAGACAAGGACGTGGATCTGTGTGTGCAAACACACAGATCCATGTCCTGTCAGGGAGAGAGGAGACCGATCTGTGTCCCTTGTACATAGGGACACAGCATCGGTCACCTCCCCCAGTCAGTCCCCCTCCACACACAGTTAGAACACTATGCAGGGTACACATTTAACCCCTCCCTCACCCCCTAGTGTTAACCCCTTCAATGCCAGTCACATTTATACAGTAATTAGTGCATATTTATGCCAAAAATGTGTCAAAAGCGTCCGATGTGTCCGCCAAAATGTCGCAGTCCCAATAAAAATCGCAGATCGCCGCCATTACTAGTAAAAAGAAAATAATAAAAAATAATAATTTTGTGCCCTATTTTGTAGGCGCTATAACTTTTTTTTTCTTTTTACCAAACATATGTAGAATACATATTGGCCTAGACTGAGAATTTTTTTTTTTTAAATGGGCTATTTATTATAGCAACAAGTAAAAAATATTATTTATTTTTTTCAAAATTGTCGCTCTTTTTTTTGTTTATAGCAAAAAATAAAAACCGCAGAGGTGATCAAAAACCCCCAAAAGAAAGCACTATTTGTGGGAAAAAAAGGACGTCAATTATGTTTTGGAGCCACGTCGCACAACCTCGAAATTGTCAGTTAAAGCGACGCAGTGCCGGAAGCTGAAATTTCACCTGGGCAGGAAGGGGGTATATGTGCCCAGTAAGCAAGTGGTTAAGTAGGTAGGAGGCAGACTGCCTCCCCTTTGCATCTATCACTCTCAGTGTCATCATGGGGCACCCAATTTCGGGGCAGCATGGGCTCAAGGACCAGCTGCTTTGGGGAAAGTGCAGGAGCCCCCCATGCAGCTGGGGCCCCTGGGCAGTGCCCAGGTGTGCCCTCTCATTAAGACAGCCCTGATTACAGATATTTATTTAGTACCCACAATTTTTGCAGGCTTACCATACTGTACATTCACAGGAGCTTACAGTCTAAAGCCGGCCATAGATGGTTCAAATCTCGGATGGTTCAGCCTGGATGGACTAAGATTTGAACCATCTATGGACAGGCTGATTGTACCAAAGTTGATTCATCAATTGATTAGATACGACCAGCATGTCGGTTTTTACATTCAATTATTGCCAGCAGCTATAGCCACTAGCAATAATCACTGTGTTCTGCTGTCAGGGATGGCTACCCACGTCCCCCCTCCATGAGAACGCAATAGCACCGTGTGAGGGATTCCCCTATCAATACTGAATGGGTTGATGGGGGAATCAAGTGATTTTCTTTTTCCATGGGTTGCAGGAAAGAAAATGGCATCATCTATGGCATGGGTCTTCAAACTACGGCCCTCCAGTTGTTCTGGAACTACAATTCCCATCACGCCTAGTCATGTCTGTGAATGTCAGAGTTTTACAATGCCTCATGGGATGTGTAGTTCCCCAACAGTTGGAGGGCCGTAGTTTGAGGATCCCTGATCTATGGCCTGCCTAACGTTCCTATCTCACATGTATCCATACACATATTAGGGCCAATTTAGACAACTGCCAGATAGCTAACATGTCTTTGGAGTGTTGGAGGAAACCCACCCAAGCACAGAGAAGAAATGCAAACTCCTTGAAGGTAGTATCCTGGTTGGGATTGGAACCAAGGACCCCAGGACTGCAAGGCAGAAGTGCTAACCACTATACCAATCACTTATCTGGTTTCTTTATGACAAGCAGACAAATACTAATATAATATCTGTTGTATCATATTGACTATACAAGTAGGGCCATATTTAGACATCATGATGCCCTAGGCATAACCAAACACTCTTTTTGCACAAGCTTTACCCATTTGTGTCATGTGATTATCTTTGTAAAAACTACTGCTAGACTGTGCTATTGGGGGGAAATGTTATATACAGGGTTACTTTGGCACTGTACAAACCAACAAACAGGGGAAATAGGAGATGATTTTATATTTCCACTCTCAACATCCTCTATAAGTCTCTTGCTGAATTTAACAGAAAATGAGAAAGGTGGTCAGAATAAAACAATTATCACAGCTTGTAATTGTTGAAGCTTGGTGCTGCCCATTTAGTCTGCTGACCTGGGCACTGGACCATGAGACCATTATAGTAAATACAGCTCTGAACACAAAGTGTTTTCTTAATTACGGTTGCCTATTAAACAGCAGCTCTTTTATAGAAAATGATACTTATTTGCTTACATTCTGACAGAGAATAGAACCATCAGGACAAAATGGAAATATCATGCATGGTTTGGAGAGTCATGCATGCATGGTGAAGGTAAGGGAAAGGCCTTTAAATGATCACATAGACTTTCTGACATGTGGTTAAATCATTTGATTTGATGATAGGCACTTCAGACCCTTCCTTTTCCGTTATAACCTACACAACTGAATGTAAATGGAAGTGCTTGTATCGGTCACATCACTTGCAAATATCAAGTTTAATTAGAAATATGGGTTTTGCTTTTTTTGTTAATCATACTTACCTAGGTGGATGCAGCATCAGTCCGATGTTGCATCTGTTCCCTGCCGACTCTAACACTGAAAACCAAGCGATCAAACACCATCAATCTCTCAGTTCTCAGAGATTCCTGAGCAGAGAGCTCACTACTCTCTGCTCTGCCCCCCCCCCCCAAGCTCACTATAGAGCTGAGCTGTGGAGGGGCGGGAGAGGCCGGCTCAGGCTCTCAGAGAGGCAGAGCCGGATGCCGGTCCAGGCATGTGACATCAGCAGACAGCGGGCTTCAGCCTCCTGTCTGCTGAAAATGGATCATAGGAGTGCAGTTCGTTCTGCACTCCTATGATCCATTAGAGAAGTACCACCAAATGAGCTTTGGCTGTACTTCTCCTTTAAATATGGTTAGTTAACCTCCCTGGCAGTAATCCTGAGTGTGGCTCAGGGTTAAATTTCAGTACCATTAGCAGTAACCCCGAGCCACACTTGGAATTGCATTCCAGAATCCTGGTCATGGTTACTTACCTTGTCCCCAGGATCCTGCGATGTCCCCCTGCAGTGTCCTCCACCCGATGCTCTGTGTGTCGGGCTTTGTTCCCTGTGTGCATCGCAATGCATGGGGGTGGAGCCCAGCGACAAATTCAAAAAGTACACAAAATATAACACATACAGTACACTGTAATCTTACAGATTACATTACTGTATCAAATAATTTCACGTCCCTTTTGTCCCTAGTGCTTTTTCCAGTGCCCTGCATGCAATTTTATATTATATTTACTGTTATTTCTGCCTGGAAACTTGAGATTGTAAGTGTCCCTTTACTTCAACAGTGGTTTTAGAACAGCTCTAAAACAGCCATAAATAAATTAGAACCACTTGCAGAATTGAGCGATAGTGAATCGTGGGAAACTCATTTTATTATTATTATATAATTGTTTTTTTATAATTATTTATAGTTATTTATTATATTATAAGTTATGATTTTGTGTTTCAAACTTTATCATACCAGGGATGTCTACTAGACTCTTGTTTGGACAAATTTAAGTGAGTTATTCCTAAGAATTACAGGCCTAAAATATAAAACGCTAAGACCCAGATTCACAGAGAGCAAGGCGCACATTTCGCCGCCATAGAGTAACCAATGTACGCTACGCCAATGCAGCGCAAAGAGGCAAGCATTGAATTCAGCAAGCCAGTGCTCCCAATGCTGCGCCAGCGTGGCGTGGGATTCGAAGGCGTATGCCGGCGTAGGTGGAAGTGGGCGTGACCAATGCAAATGAGGCGTGACCCCATGCAAATGATGGGCCAAGCGCCAGACAGATACCTATCACGAACTGCGCATGCGCCATGACGTGGACGCATCCCCCTGCGCCTGCTCACAGCAACGTCGGAACAACTGCCTAAACTACGCCGGATCACTGTGTACGGCGTGAACGTAACCTACGCCCAGCCAGACACACGTCCAAAGTAAAATACGCCGGCTTGTGTTCCCTGGTGCAGACCTTTGCATGTCTGCTGCTGGGTTGCACCTCCTTTTATGGGGAATAACTTTACGCCGGACGTACAACTTACGTGCACCTCTCGTAGCCTGCGTCGGGCGCACGCAGGTTCGTGAATCGCCGTATTTCCCTCATTTGCATGTTTGAATGGCTAATCAATGGGAGCGGCACCATGCACCCAGCCTAAAATTGCATCTTAGATCCGATGGCGTACTAAGGCGTACGCCTGTCGGATCTAACACAGATGCCGTCGTATCTTGTTTGGTGGATACCAAAACAAAGATACGACGCGCAAAATTTGAAATTACGTGGCGTATCAACAGATACGCCAGTGTAATTTCTTTGAGGATCTGCCCCACAGTGTCTTTCTATGAGAAAGAAAACATGTAAAGCCAGACCTTTTTTTCTCAGAAAATAGGTGCAGGAACTCAACTACGACCCCGTTCAGATTTCAAAAACAGTAGAAGGGTCTTAAAGGGGCATTAAATACCAGGATTGCATTACATACAGAGTGCAGAGTTCAGGGGGTTACACACAGAGTGCAGACCTGTCACTTGTAAACACAAAAACCAGACTTATGTGTTTACAAATGATTGTGGTGAGTAGGCACCAAAGGATCTGTGCCTGAGGTGGTGGAACTGAGTTCCCCCAAGTTCCCCCTGAAAAAAAGCCCTGTGTAAAGCCATTTTAAAGTAGTAGCAATGTCTTATGTGACATTTTTACCTACAGGTAAACTTATAATAAAGCTTACCTGTAGGTAAAATAAATATCCTTCAGAGCTGTGTGCTATGCCCAGGAGTGTCGTCATCGTGCCCCTGGCCACTCATGTAGCCAGAGGACGCAAACCGGAAGAAAGACCGGGTGAAGATGAAAGCCCTGTCAGCGCTGGAGGGCTTCTTTTTAAGGTAAGTATCTCATAATGTGCTATGATAATATCTTGCTGGGTAAAACTTTTTTTTAAGAATCTTTACTATCGCTTTACATTTTCCTTTGTAGCTAACCCTTCAAAATAAGTAATGTAATACATCAACAGCTCGATATTCAAAATCATTTGTTGGGCAGATGGAGAAACAGATGTATTAATAAAATATTTTAATGTCTTACGCAATTTGTGCACAATAAAGCAATCACAATCACAAATGAACTTTACTTTCCAAATGAAATATGTTATTTTAAGATATACGATTTATTAAGTGGCTCAAGTGTTAAATCAGGTTTAGAAACCAGCAAAGAAGAAATTAAAAAGACTTTGACCAATGTATTTATAGAATGCCAGATGATTCTAAATATCATATGCCCATTATATGTATGTTAATGTGTACTTGTAGAGAGAAATAATTGTGATGTATGGTGTGGCTGGGCTCTTGATGAATACACCTGTGCTTGTATGAGAATATCTTCATAGCATGCAGTGCCAGCGAGGGGGGATGAGAGCCTGATGAGCGGGAGACATACTGTGATAGATCACTCCCAGTAATAAGAAAGTGCTTTCTCTGTTTGTTTTCTATCTAGGCTATATGCTAATGAGGGGAGCCCTATAAGAAGGGACAGCGGTATGTGAGGTTTCTTTAGGGAGATACGTTTTGACAGTTCAAGAAGGAGTCTGCTTTATTAATGTGTGACAAATCTCCACCAAATCGGGGTGGCCTATTTGCCATCTTGTCCTGCTTTTCTGTTTGCAGATGCATATATGGTGTATTTTGACTACAATTAAAAAGTTTGGAAATTTAAGACAAATTGTGAAAATGTCAGAACTAGGAGTTGTCTGGGGATATTTGTTTTTGCTACTAATATCTACTATTGCTGATGCTAAAGGAACTGGAGTAAATTTTATTACCAAATTGGTCTCATACCCCCCTAAAGGATAACTAAATTTTCGATAAAAAAAAACAATAAAGTATAAAAAGTAATATCACTTATACAATTGCTACATATTGTATTTGAATGTTGTTAAAATTACCTTTCCTTTTTAATCTGCAGCGCTGTAATTTCTTTTTTGTAAAATTCAATGCGATATGACAACCTGGAGGCGCTCTTTACGCAGTAAATGCACAAAACACATCCAGAAATGTAATTTGCTTTTTGTATGATTGGCTCACTGATTTTCCCAGAAGTCTGCACTAACATATACAAGTCAAAATTAAGGTATCCTCTGCAACAATTTTTTTATTTTTGGTGGGATACTCCCAAAGGGTTAATCGATTCTAAAGGGATGCAGACCCTGCAACTTTTAGAATGCTGTAAGTGCATCAGCTGATTATTAATAAAAAAAAGTGACTCCCATTCAGATTCACTTTGCACATTGACCAAACAAGCAGCCTTTTTTTGGTAACAGTCATATGCATGTACTGAGGGGAGCACTGCCTGATGGGTGTATTTCCTAATATATGGTCACTACAGTGGGCCAGATTCAGATAGGTCAGCGGATCTTTAGATCTGCGTAACCTATCTGATTTACGTTACACCGCCGCAAGTTTTTGAGGCAAGTGCTTTATTCAGAAAGCACTTGCCTCTAAAGTTGCGGCGGCGTATCGTAAATCCCCCGGCGGAATTCAAATTCCGCGGCTAGGGGGCGTGTACAATTTAAATCAGGCGCATCCCCGCGCCGATCGAACAGCGCATGCGCCGCCCGCAAATTTTCCCAGCGTGCATTGCTCCAAATGACGTCGCAAGGACGTCATTGGTTTCGACGTTAACGTAAATTACGTCCGGCCGTATTCGCGAACGACTTATGCAAACAAAGTAAAAAATGCAAAACTCTGCGCGGGAACGACGGCCATACTTAACATAGGATTACCGCACTTACCCCTCCTATAGCAGGGGTAACTTTCCGCCGGGAAAAGGCGAACGCAAACGACGTAAAAAAAAAGCGCCGGGCGGTCGTTCGTTTCTGAATCGACGTAAATGCTCATTTGCATATTCGACGCGTAAAACATACGGAAGCGCCACCTAGCGGCCGGCCTGGAATTGCAGCCTAAGATCCGACGGTGTAAGTCACTTACACCTGTCGGATCTTAGGCATATCTATGCGTAACCTGATTCTATGAATCAGGTGCATAGATACGACGGCCGGACTCAGAGATACGACGGCGTATCAGGCGATACGCCGTCGTATCTTCTTTCTGAATCCGGCCCAAGGAGTGGATTGTTGGGTGATTCTTCTAACCCGAAAAGTGAAATATTATAGCACCCTTTTGGGAAGATTTTATGGACATTGTGGAAAATACAAAAACAAAACAAATCTGCGCTATCCAACTAATAAGCTGCCACAAACAATCTAGTGAAACAAGAAAGTGGTACAGTGTGCAAAAAAACAATTGTGGCGCTAAAATAATATGATAATAATAGTCTGTGTTAACACCAATAACTGGTGTAACCAAATAAAAAGTCCATATATAATGAAATAATGATGAATAGGTAAAGTAAACTGTTGATAGATGAATAATCAAATGAATAATTCCAAACACCACGGTGAATCAAAGTAAATAAATAGTGGAAGAAACCACCACCAAAAGCGGAGGCTTACCAGAGGTATTGAACCCAAATAAGCATACGCCTAGAGGGTCAATACAGGCTGAATGTAAATGGATGAAGACCACATCAACCGGATCTGGATATGAAGTTGGGAGGGTATCCTGAAGACATCACATGCACAAGCACAAGGGGGGAGTAACGGCAACTCAGACGATCAAACCGTATCCAAAGTGCATAAAGAAAAACGAAGGCACATAGTGTGATACCGTAACAATGTTGAAATTTAATAACGGTTAAAAACACTTACAGTTTGGTTGTATAAAAAGGACATCAATGAAAAGTAGCGCATGGCAGCAGCAGAGTCCCGACGCGTTTCACATACCCCAGATGATGCAAACTATTGTGAAACGCGTCGGGACTCTGCTGCTGCCATGCGCTACTTTTCATTGATGTCCTTTTTATACAACCAAACTGTAAGTGATTTTAACCGTTATTAAATTTCAACATTGTTACGGTATCACACTATGTGCCTTCGTTTTTCTTTATGCACTTTGGATACGGTTTGATCGTCTGAGTTGCCGTTACTCCCCCCTTGTGCTTGTGCATGTGATGTCTTCAGGATACCCTCCCAACTTCATATCCAGATCCGGTTGATGTGGTCTTCATCCATTTACATTCAGCCTGTATTGACCCTCTAGGCGTATGCTTATTTGGGTTCAATACCTCTGGTAAGCCTCCGCTTTTGGTGGTGGTTTCTTCCACTATTTATTTACTTTGATTCACCGTGGTGTTTGGAATTATTCATTTGATTATTCATCTATCAACAGTTTACTTTACCTATTCATCATTATTTCATTATATATGGACTTTTTATTTGGTTACACCGGTTATTGGTGTTAACACAGACTATTATTATCATATTATTTTAGCGCCACAATTGTTTTTTTGCACTATGGACATTGTGGACACTATGAGTTGGTGATATATGTTGTTGGATTTTGACACTTATTAATTTTTCAGTCATATATACTATATTGTCAAAAGTATTGGGGCGCCTGCCTTTACCCGCAGATGAACTGTAATGGCATCCCAGTCTTAGTCCGTAGGGTTGAATATTGAGTTGGCCCACCCTTTGCAGCTATAATAGCTTCAACTCTTCTGGGAAGGCTGTCCACAATGTTTAGGAGTGTGTCTATGGGAAAGTTTGACCATTCTTCCAGAAGCACATTTTTGAGGTCAGGCACTGATGTTGAACGAGAAGACCTGGCTCGCAGTCTCCACTCTAATTCATCGCAAAGGTGTTCTATCAGGTTGAGCAGGCCAGTCTAGTTCCTCCACCCCAAACTTGCTCATCCATGTCTTTATGGACCTTGCTTTGTGCACTGGTTCAAATTATTTGGTGGAGGGGGGATTAGGGTGTGGGGTTGTTTTTCAGGGGTTGGACTTGGCCCCTTAATTTCAGTGAAGGGAACTCTTAAGGTGTCAGCATACCAAGACATTTTGGACAATATCATGCTCCCAACTTTGTGGGAACAGTTTAGGAATGACCTCTTTCTGTTCCAACATAAATTTATGGTGATGAATTTTATATGTTTACATGTTTAATATTGTAGCGCTGAACTTTGTCTTTACAACACAAATGTACTATCTGCCAAACGCATCAGGAAGCACAGTTTTTGCCATGGTCACAAAGCAGCTCAAGGGGGAGCAGTAAAGACATGGATCATCTGCTTGTTATTCTTGCCCCCACCAAGTGCAAGTTTAAGCGAGCCCAATAGTTTGCAGGTTATAAGAGTACACTTGTGCTTATAAATAAATATTCAGAGACGACCACTTCTTAAGAAGAATATAAATAAAAATTTGCCATTAGATTATATTAAAACAAAAAGAATTTGTAAATCACAACTATTTACCAGAATTCAGTTATTTCATATCTAAAATTTACAGAGGTGATGTTGGTTCAATAACATGTGTTTTGTGTAACAATAAATTATTACAAAATATTTGCCATTCATGGGTATTCAAAGATTGCAGCATGGTGGTCTATTTGTTAATATCCTACCAATGTAGCACTGGTATTTCTGGCTTCTTTCCAACCAAAGACACTTGTAGGCAGCGGCCGCCCCTCTAATCCATGCTCCCAGCCCCTAATTTACAAGCAGGGCGCTGAACACATGGATTCCAATTCGTTTTTTTTCTTAGAAACACATGATTAGAGCCTGAGGCTCTAATGGCTTCAAAAAAGGGTAGACCCAGGGCCGATCCAACCTTTATGCTCACTATGCAGGCCGCTTAGGGCCCCGCAAAGCTGCAGGGGGCCCACCAAATTACTAGAGGCCGCGCCTGGTGAATAGTAATTTTTGGCCCCTCACCCCGCTTCTCAACTCGCTGGCTGCATGGGAGAAGAAGTAAGAAGTCAGCACCCCCGCCTTCTCACTTTAATGTAAGATGTCAGTTCCGATAGCAGAACAGCCCCCCCGTGCTTCTCAACTTTAATATTTAATGTGACATGTCACTGTCGGCAGTGCCCCCCCCCCCCCCCCACTTCTCAACTTTAATGTGACATGTCATTTTGCTTAGGGCCCCAGGGAGGTCAGGATCGGCACTGGGTAGACCCACCCAGTTGTGTGTCAAAAGCGTATGAATATTCCCTATTATCTTCCTTATTCTCCTCCAAGCTAATCCTGTCTCAGGAAGCAGGTCCTGAGACCCAATTGGCCGACAGGAGAAGCGATCCTATTGGCCACCAAGGAGGAGGGAGGAGACACAGGGGAGGCCACACCACCATTAAGAAAGGGAAAGGAGATGACGCAGGGTGTAGCCGCCCAGGACCTAGATGGGGATATATTATATACAATTGCTACACAAGCCATTTTGTACGTTAATGTAATCAATGACTCTTCCTTTTTAATCTGCAGCCGCTGTGATTCTCTGTAACATTTAATGCAATCTGTACACAGTTGGTGTAGATATCTTCGCCAGAAATGTAATTTCCTGCTTTTGTGAACGTCTCACTTATATTTCCAGAAGTCTACACTAAGGTACAAGTCAAATATTAGGCATCCTCTGCAAAATGAATTTCAGTTTTGGTAACTCACCAAGGGTTACAAACTTCTAAAGGGCTAATGACACTGAAACTTACCTTATTACAACACTGGAAGTGCACCAGGTGATTATAAAATGAGGCACTAATAAGAGAAAATGGATGGAGGATTGGCATCACTAAGGGGCAGAACCAGTGAGAAAAGGGTTAAAAAAATGTGAGTTCAGTGTGGAGGGCATGTGGGTCTTACCATATTTGAGGCTGAAGGTCAGATGGGCAAGGTGGTGCTTCGTGTGAAGGATGCTGTGTATTAATTTCTGGAAAGTTCAGGTGAAAGTTCAGATCCCCACCCACCATCCTAGAATTGAAGTTCATTGTAAGTTAGGGGTTGTGGGGAGGTATTATTTAAAGAAAATGGTTACAGCAGCTTGGTGGGTCAGGGGGTCCTTGGGGGGTCAGTGAATGTTTGAATTGTTATACAACTGGGGTTGCAGTGATTTTAATAATGCTTAAAGTGAAACAATAAAAGTGAAATATTCCTTTAAATTTCGTACCTGGGGGTGTCTAAAGTATGCATGTAAAGTAGTGCATGTTTCCCATGTTTAGAATTGTCCCTGCACAAAGTGTCATTTCTGAAGGAAAAAGAGTCATTTAAAACTACTCCCGGCCATTCATGAATTGTCGGTCCCAGCAATACAGAGAAAAGTAATTGAAAAAAATAACCCCTGACATTTTTTTCAATTACTTTTATCTGTATTGCCGGAACCCGACAATTCATTTATGGCGCAAGTAGTTTTGAATTACTTTTTTTTCCTTCAAAAAGGACATTTTGTGCAGGGAATCAAAATTAAAAAAAAAAAAAGTGTGGGGGTCCCCCCAAATTCCATATCAGACCCTTCAGGTCTGGTATGGATATTAAGGGGAACCCCGCGTAATTAAAAAAAAATATGTGGGGTTCCCCAAAAAAATCCATACCAGACCCTTTATCCGAGCACGCAACCTGGCAGGCTGCAGGAAAAGAGGGGGGACGAGAGAGCGCCCCCCCCTCCTGAACCGTACCAGGCCACATGCCCTTAAGATGGGGAGGATGTTGATGGGGAAAAGGGCCTCATCCCCACAACCCTTGCCCAGTGGTTGTGGGGGTCTGCGGGCGGGGGGCTATGTGAATTGGTAACAGGGTACATTATACCTCTACCATTTCACCCAAAAAAGTGTCAAAAAGGGTAAAAAAAAACACACACAGACAGCTTGGGAAAAGTCCTTTAATAATAATTAAAAAAAAAATATTCCAGCGATGTAAATCCTTCCACGATCCGGACCCGCTCTACCCGCCATCACTTACCGCTACCCGGGAGTGCTTTTAACTGTAGGGGGATGGGCTGTGTGTGACACGACAGTGATCACCGCTTCCGGTTACAGGAAGCCGTGATCACTGTCCTGCCGCTAGGAAGACTGGGGAAATGCTTGTTTACATGAGTATTTACCTGTTCTTCCTCACCGTGACACAATCACGCTATCGCGGGCTGTCACGGAGCTCGCAGCCGTCCCGCTTCTTAAAGGGGACATACAGTATATATACGTCCTTTTGCGCAGCCGTGCCATTCTGTCTACGTATTTAGTAATGCGGCGGTCGGCAAGCGGATAAAGTACTCCACATGACAATGTATTTATCTGCTTTACTTGCCAGTACAATGGAGCCATCTTTGATCAGGCATCATTTAGTGTCAAAATATGCTTCTTGGATTAAGATGCTGTGTTTACAAATGTCTGACACAGTAATCAGTTCTATGCTTCAGCTTCTCACAAGGTTACAGTGCTAAAGTATAACTGAAGGTAACACTTTTTTTTAGTTAGATATAGGGAAAAGGATAAGAACACCTGTCAGGCCTGGTACACACGATCAGTCCAAACTGATGAAAACGGACTGAAGGCTGAAGTCTGATGGTCTGATGGACTGATGGTCTGATGTGCCTACACACCATCAGTTCAAAATCCGATCGAGTCCAACGCAGTGACGTAAAACACAACAACGTGCTAAAAATAAACGAAGTTCAATGCTTCCAAGCATGCGTTGACTTGATTCTGAGCATGCGCGGGTTTTGAACCGATGCTTTTGCGTACTAACCATCGTTTTTCACCGATCGTTCATCAGTCCATCAGTCTGATTTTAAAAGCAAGTTTTAAAACTTTGGTCTGAAGGACAAAAGTCTGATGGGCCATACACATGGTAGGTTTGGACTGATGAAACTGAAATTCAGTCCGTTTTCATCAGTTTGGACTGATCGTGTGTACGGGCCTCAATTTTTAATTGCTGCCTATGTTCTTATTTGGGAGAGTCACCCTCTGTATTTTGCCTGGTGACTGTTATTAAAGTGAAAGAAATCCCAAATTGTGCAGGGACACCAGAATAAGAAATACAGAGGAACCTTGGATTACGAGCATAATCCGTTCCAGGAGAATGCTTGTAATCCAAAGAACTTGCATATCAAAGCGAGTTTCCCCATTGAAGTCAATGGAAACTAAAATAATTTGTTCCGCATTGACTTCAATGGCATGCGGCCAGAGGCAGGAGGGGGTGCCAGAGAGCCTGGTAAACACTCGGAAAGGGCCAAGGACACCTCGGCTGAACTCAGAAAACCTTGGAAACAAGTATTTCCGTGATTTTCCCAGCACTTCCAAACGGCTCCGAACAGCACCGTTCAGCTCCGGCGCCCTCCATCCCAGACCAAACGTGGTATTGCACACCTCTTTGGCTTGAATCCTGCTTGTTTTGCGAGACAACACTCGCAAACCGAGTCAGTTTTTTATAAATACAGTGCTCGTGTTGCGAAACGCTTGTTAACCGCGTTACTCGCAATCCGAAGTTCCACTGTATTCCAGTGGTGACACAGTCTGGTGGCTCTCCGGTGTGAGAGATTTTCTTCCACTTCCACCCCATTCTGGGGTGAGATTAGGATAGGAAGTGAAGAGAAACCTCCCCAATGGCACACAGGTGGCAAAAACTTGACAGGGGCAACCCTCCCTTACTCTATCCAAAATAAAAGGATACGTTTTGTTTTTAAGCTGGTCATACATGCAGTGAATTTTGGCTGGTTCCCGAGCAGAGGAACCAGCTGAAACTTAAAGTGGAGGTTCACCCGGAAATAAAACATTTTAACATTAGATTGATGCTCATTTTGTCAAGGGGAATCGGGTAGTATTTTTAAAATCGAAGCCGTACTTACCGTTTTAGAGATACATCTTCGCTGCCGCTTCCGGGTATGGGCTGCGGGACTGGGCATTCCTATTTGATTGACAGTCTTCCGACAGTCGCATCTATCGTGTCACGATTTTCCGAAAGTAGCTGAACGTCGGTGCGCAGGCGCCGTATAGAGCCGCGCCGACGTTCGGCTTCTTTCGGCTACTCGTGACGCGATAGATGCGGCCGTCGGAAGCCTGTCAATCAAATAGGAACGCCCAGTCCCGAAGACCATACCCGGAAGTGGCAGCGAAGATGTATCTCTAAAACGGTAAGTACGGCTTCTATTTTAAGAATAGTAACCGATTCACCTTGACAAAATAAGCATGAATCTAATGTTAAATTTTTTTTTTAGGGTGAACTCCCGCTTCAAGCCTTGGGTGGCTCTGTCAGCAGGTTGCTGCCTGACATTCATAATTTGTTAATGCAGGATGCATCCAGGGCTGATCATCCACAGGTAACCGCTTCAAGTCTGATTTAAAGCGGAGCTCCACCCTAAGGTGGAACTCCCGCTGATCGGTATTAGCACCCACTTCCGGCCACACAGTCTCGGGCAGACTGTGGGCATGACGTCACCTCCCGCCCCCCCCCTGTTGTGTTCTGGAAACACTCGGCTCCCAGTACACAGCGGGAGCCAATCGATAGTGGTAGCACGACTCGCGCATGCGCCGTAGGGAACCGGGCAGTGAAGCCGGAACGCTTCACTTCCTGGTTCCCTCACCGAGGATGGCGGGGGGGCAGCAGAGTGACGAGCGATCGCTCATCCTCTGCTGCGGACGGCGCAGGACTCCAGGACACCAAAAGCTCATCGGAATTCCGACTAATTCCATCGGAGTAAAATAGAACATGTTCTATATTTAAACTCCGGAATTTCCAATGGAATTTTTCCAATGGGGCATACACACGGTTTGAATTTCTTATGGAAAAAGCTGTCTGACTTTTTCCATCGGAAATTCCGATCATGTGTACACGGCATTAGACAATGACATAAGCAGATTAAAATGGAGAGATCATTTTAAGAACATTAAATTAGAAATGGTCTTTTTTTTAATCAAAAGTGGATCATGGGTTCTGATTTTCCATAGAAGGCCTCATCAAATTGAATTACATTTTTATCAGATGCCAAGTGGTTTTATAGTTTTTTTTTTTTTTTTTGCAGGATTTAAAGCGGTAGTTCACCCTCAAATTTTTTTTTAAGATTAGATTCATGCTCATTTTGTCTAGGGGAATCGACTAGTTTTTTTTTAAAAACGAAGCAGAACTTACCGTTTTAGAGATACATCTTCTCCGCCGCTTCCGGGTATGGTCTTCGGCACTGGGCATTCCTTCTTGATTGACAGGCTTCCGACGGTCGCATCTATCATGTCACAATTTTCCGAAAGTAGCCGAACGTCGGTGCGTAGGTGCCGTATAGAGCTGCGCCGACGTTCGGCAATTTTCGGCATCTCGTGACGCGCTGTATGCGTCGGTCAGATGCCTGTCAATCAAGTAGGAACGCCCAGTCCCGACCATCATACCCGGAAGCGGCGGTGAGAACACATATAGGAAACGGGATGTACAGACGTATTTTTTTTATAAAAACCAGCCTATTCTAATAGTAATTAATCTCATAAATGCAATGTTAAAAGTTTATTTTTAGGGGAACCTCCACTTTAAAGCAGTAAGATTATTTGGTCTCCTTTTTATACACTTCTTCCTCGTATAATTAAAGCCACATCAATCCCAGACATGAATTTTTATTAGCATAAGTTCACTCTGCTTTACACTGAGACAATAGGCTATAACCTTAATGTTTATTTATGACTTCAAATTCTTTTTTTAAACTTGATATATGGAAATAGAAACAAACATATATCCAAAACTGCTGAGAACCAAATGCCGGGCTATAAATGAACTGGATCTAAGGTATATTAAAAATATTATTTGTGCTGTATGTAACAACAGCGCCCTAAGTCCTATGCACTCTACACCTCTATCCCTGGCTATTCATCTTACAGATACAAGGCATTAGGAGTTACTGGCTGTCAGCTGCTCAGATGCTTAGCAGGGAGTTGTAGAGCTGCTGCTTTGTCAGTGGATGTATATCACTGCATCAGTGCCCTTTGATTACACAGAGGCTGCTCCGGCCATTAATAATAAAGAATATTCTTTTGTCTGCCAAATGGCACCAGCCTAGTGTTTCACTAACACCTAAGCTTTCCAGCCAGGCACATCAGGTAAATCATCCACAAATTCAGACTCTGTTTTTGCAAGGCTGCAATGAACTTTTACAGCAGATATGTTATACAGAGAGCGTATATTTATCTAGAATAATATTTCCTATGTCTTTGTCACATTTACTTGGGAGGATATTGGAACTTTATGATCACAATATACAATTAGGTAGCTTCCCTTTCTATATTTGCTGCCTGGACCCTCTAGTCTTGTAGATGGGGCTGCTTTTTCATGGGTTACCCCAAAGGGGCCTAAAAGAAAGATGGTATTGCTTATTTGTATTTACAAACGTTAAAGACCAGCAGGATGCATTGAAAGCTTCCCAATGCAGACGTGTACATGTTTCATTTAGGGATGAGAAGCTTTGGCCTTCAACCTTGTAATCAAGGTGGCTATACACGGTTCGAATTTCGAAAGAGTTTTCTTTCGAAAACCGTACCAAAGAATTTTCGTACAAATTTTGCACCATTAGTGGGCTGCAGCAACAGCCGATTTTCGTGCAGCAAACAAATTTAAGGAATCCGACATGTTGGACATTTTTTGAAAAACAAACAATTTTCTGATCAATGATGGGAAATAAATATAGAATAATAGAATAGAACTAAATATAGAATAATAGAAAAAAAATGCGCATTTGCAAGAAAAGAATATTCCCGGAGAGAAAAGAATATTCCCGGAGAGAAAAGAATATTCCCGGAGAGAAAAGAATATTCCCGGAGAGAAAAGAATATTCCCGGAGAGAAAAGAATATTCCCGGAGAGAAAAGAATATTCCCGGAGAGAAAAGAATATTCCCGGCAACATGAAGGTTTGGTCGGCCGAATTTCGAAACTCAATGGTGGCATCATCGGATCACAAAAAAACGAACTTTCTGATTTTGAAAAGAAAAAGTCATTCAAAATTCGACCGTGTATGGCCTGCTTTAATTTGTATTTTATGCCCCTATAGGTCAATAATTTGCAGTGGCCATGGGGTTGTGGTGCCTGAAACTGTTTTCCTTCCCTTTCTAATCACCACTATATTGCTGGGCTCTGACTAATTAAACTAGAATGCATTACTTAAGATAGGCTAAATAAGGCTTAAAGTGGATGTAAACCCAATTTATGAAATTTGAGCTGGACACATATATCTGCTGTATTTTGTTATCTCTCTTCAAAGAGCTGAGTCTGCTAGCTCTCTCCTGAACTGTTCCTCTGTTATCAGCCTGATAACTCCTGACATATTCTCGGACACATCAGATAAAAGCAGCCTGACATTTCTGGCAGGGGAGGTTGTTATAAATAGATTAGCAGGCAGCTGGCCCTGTTACAAAACACCTCTGAGAGTCTCTTCCTATGTGGAGAGGGGGTGTGTGCCTTTCCTCCAATCAGAAATTTTAGCTATCTTGGCAGTATGCCCAGACATCACACTCTGTGATAAACAGGAAGAGCAAATCTAGTCCTAACACGATCTGAAATTTCTAAACAGTAAATAAATGTGAAGACAGCAGATATACATGTAAAACTTATGTAGGGAGATTTGGTTCATTCCTGTGTATCATCTGAGGCTGTTTACTTCACTGGGTATATGGAGGGTTTACATCCACTTTAAAGTAGAACTTTAGGCAGATTAGTTTTTTCATTTTGGATAGAGTAGGGAGTGTTATAACCCCTATAAGGCTTTTTTGCCATATGTGTGCCCATGGAGAGATTCCCCTTCACTTCCTGCCCCAGTGCCAAAACTAGAAGTCAGTGAAAATCCCTGCAAAGTAAGGGAATCCCTGGTTGTCACCAGGGTCATCAGAAGTGTCCCTATTGGAAGATTTCTACTCCTGTTCTGGTGACAATTTCCTTTCACATTTGGTAATAACAGTAAACAAAACAAACAGAGAGGGCGAATCTCACTAACATGGGCACAGACAGCTATACAAACCTGGCATGTGTTCTAATCCCTCTCCGCAAATAAAAATAAAAAATACAGTTTTCATTTTAGGTATACTTTAAAATGTTTCCTAAATAGCTTCCTTTACCCAAGGTCCTCCTTCACTTACCTCATACGATTTTGCTTTTAAATGTCCTTATTTCTTCTGAAAAATCCTCACTTCCTGTTATTCTGTCTATAACTCCACATAGTAATGTAAGGCTTTCTCCCTGGTGTGGAGTGTCGTGCTCGACCCCCTCCCCTGGACTACAGGAGAGTCAGGACTCTCTCTATGTTGCAGTTAGAGAAAGGAGCTGTGTGTTAGTGGGTGTCCTGACTCTCCTGTAGTCCAGGGGAGGGGTCGAGCACGACACTCCACACCAGGGAGAAAGCCTTGCATTACTGTGTGGAGTTACAGACAGAAGAACAGGAAGTGAGGATTTCTCAGAAGAAATAAGGACATTTAAAAGCAAAATCGAAGCATGGGGTAAGTGAAGGAGGACTGCACTAAAGTAAAGGAAGCTATTTAGGATTTATTTTTTTACCTTTACAACCCCTTTAAGGCAGTGGTCATCAACCCTGTTCTAATGGCCCACTAACAGGCCAGGTTTGCAAGAAAACTGAAATACATCACAGGTGATATCATTTGCTGCTCAGTGACTGCAGTATCTTATGCTGGCCATACACTCCACGAAAAATCGTCCGAACGAACTTTCGAAAAACGAAAGTTCGTTCGTGAGCGCAAACCATAGTGCCATCATGTAATGACCGATAAATCGTTCAGTAGACATTAAAAAAAAAGGTTTTTTTTTTTTTACATATACCTAGTGCAGAAAGTTCGGACGGGAAACACATTAACCTTTCCGATTTATCTTTCTTAATGACCGAATGTCGGCCAAATTTTCGTATAGTGTATGGCCAGCATTAGTCTGCATCTCCCCAAGTTAAAGGGGTTGTAAAGGAAAATGTTTTTTCACCTTAATGCAATCTATGCATTAAGGTAAAACAAATCTGATGTTGCCGGCCCCCCCTGAGCCCCCGTTATACTTACCTGACCCCTCGAAAGTCCTGCGCGCGGTCCCGATATCCTCTTCGCCACTCAGCCTGGCTGCTGATTGGCTAGAGCGGATGGATCAAGAGCAGCGCAGCCATTGGCTGGCGCTGCTGTCAATCACATCCAGTGACGCGGCGTGCTGAGGGGCGGGGCCGAGTTATACAGTGAGCGGCTATGGCCGCTCGCTGTATCACGGGAGCGCGCCCACAATTACTGACCACCATGCGAGCTCTCGCATGACTGTGGTGACTAATTGCGGGGAGGACCAGAGACAGCCGCCGAGGGACCCCAGAAGACAGGGGGCACTCTGTGCAAAACTAACTGCACAGTGGAGGTAAGTATAACATGTTTGTTATTTAAAATAAATAAATAAATTCCTTTAGTGTTTCTTTAATATATAAAACCTGGCCTGTTAGTGGGCCCTGAGGACAGGGTTAATGACCACTGCTTTAAGGCATCCTAAAAAAAGCCTGTCAATAGCATGATGACTGCATATTATTTTAGCATGACTAAAGAGCTAAATAGTGTGCACTAATGTGTATAAAGCCAAAAGCTTTTTATTTTATTTCTATTCAATAGAGAATAAAAAAAAATATGTTTTTATTTTTTTTAATTATTGTATTTATTTATTTTGCTGCCTAGGAGGTTCTTTGAATATTTTCTTTCACTTCCTGTTCTTTAGACAAAAAAGGAAACAGCTGGAAATCTCTGCAAATTAAAAGGGTTGTAACGGAATTTTTTTCCCCTAAATAGCTTTTAAATTTCCTTATTTCTTCTGAGAAATCCTCACTTCCTGTTCTTCTTTCTGTAACTACACACTGTAATGCGAGGCTTTCTTCCTGGTGTGGAGAAAGCCTCTTGAGGGGGTGAGCATGAGGGTCAGGACGCCCACTAACACACAGCTCCTTTCTCTATCTGCAAAGTAGAGAGTGTCCTGACTTGCCTGCTCGCCCCCTCAAGAGGCTTTGTCCACACCAGGGAGAAACACGCTCGTGACCCGGCGCGCATTTTAAATTAAAAATGCCATAAATCTATCACCTATTTTGCAGACGCTATAACTTTTGCGCTAACCAATCAATATACGATTATTGCGATTTTTTGTTACCAAAAATATGTAGAAGAATACGTATCGGCCTAAACTGAGGAAAAAAAATGTTTTTTTAAAAAAAATTGTGACATTTATTAAATAAAAAAGTAAAAAATATTGTGTTTTTAAAAAAAATTGCCGCTCTTCTTTTGTTTATAGCGCAAAAAATAAAAACCGCAGAGATGATCAAATACCACCAAACGAAAGCTTTATTTGTGGGGGGGAAAAAAAGATTTAGTTTGGGTACAATGTTGCATGACCACGCAATTGCCATTCAAAGTGCAACATTGCTGAAAACTAAAAATTGGTCTGGGCAGGAAGGGGGTGAAAATGCCCTGTATGGAAGGGGTTAAACAGATATTCCATCTTGGAGTTAGCATAGGAGCATGTGTACCACATGGAGAATTTGTTCCTCTTCGCTTGACAAATAAAGAGTTGAAGCTCACCAGCAGGACAGAAAAGTCTCGAACATACTGTATCAGTTGGCGTAGGATATAGCATGTTGAAATCTATCAGGTTGCAGGGAGAAGAAACATCAAAGACAGATTAAACTCTTAAACAAAAAGAAACTCTTAAGGGAAATCACTGCTTTGTCATAACTCACGTTTATGCTTTCTACAGAGGTTTTCTAAGTATCAGTTATGACTGGTGATGAAAAAAACATAACCAAGTTCAGTTTGGGGCTTGTTCAGCAAGCAATATTTAAGTTTGGGTGCCGCATCTGAATCCCATTTAAGTAAAACATTTTTTTTTTTTAATTTCACTTGGTGTGCAGCATTTTACTAATGCATACGGTGAAACATTGAAATGCAAAATTCCTTTAAATAACATACTTGGGGTATACTCTGAGCTGTGCATTTGTAAGATGTATGTAACTTCCTACAGCAAAACTGCCATTTGCAAAGAATAAGGGTGCTTAAATTGCCAACAAAACTACAGCTCCCTGTCACTTTGTCATTTTGCATGCAGTCTGAGCTTCATCTTTAGCAAACCCATATACTGCAGTAAAAAGGAAATCCCACACAAAAAAACAAATGTAAGCAAATGTAAGGAGGTGGGCATGGGAGGATATGACGAAGGAGTTGGAGAGCTGGAGGTCTTGGCCGGAGTGAAGAGGGTGGTTTGAGTGCTATTTTGAGATGAGGTTTGTGATGTAGCTTTTGGCAAAGTTGTGTATGGTTTTGTATGTTGTTAGTGTTTTGAACTTTATTTGTTGCACAATTGGAAGCCAGTGGAGGGATTGGCAGTTAGGGGTGGTGGACATGGAACACTTGGTAAGGTGGATGAGTCTGACATCAGCATTCATGATAGACTGAAGGGGGGATAGCCTGCATATAAGTAGGCCCATGGGGAGGGAGTTGCAGTAGTCGAGGTGACTGATAACAAGGGAACGAGTTAGTAGCTTTGTGGTGTCGTTGGTTAAGAAGAGGCATGTTTTGGAAATGTTATAGAGATTTGGAGAGATTTGAGGACAAAATGAGAGGTCAGTACTCAGGATTATACCTAGCATTCATGTGTGGGGTTGCTTCTCAGCCAAGGGATTGCTCTCACTCACAATTTTGCCTAAGAACACATCCATGAATAAAGAATAAAGAATGGTAGGAACAGAATGCGAGTATAGCCTCATATAAAAAATGATAATAAAGGGTAAAAACGTACCATCATCCCGGTTTGTAATGGAAAAGAGGTAGGGTGGGGATAGGGGAATAGTTCCTGAGACTAGGCCTGAGACTGCCCATCCAGTTGAATGAAAGGACTATCTCGGTACTGATAGAACACAATAAACATAATTGTATAAAAAGATTAAGGCACGGAGCCGGGTGGCCCAAATGGTTCCCCCGCAGCGGACAAGGGGGTGTTTTGGTCGTAGAACACGACAGTGGGATCCATGAGAGATGAGGGCCAAGGCATCGCGGGGAGCAGGATCCTGGAATGTGCAGGCAGATCGGCAGTGTTAAGGATGAAGGACATGGGTTGATGAAAATAGTATAAGGGGGTAGGAAGGGTGCAGTGATAAGAGTGAAGTCCAAAAATGCTGGTAAAACCAGCATTATGTCATCAAAGGAGGTATCCATATGCTGACCGATAGCACGGTAGTGCATGGACTGGAAAATAAAGTATGCTGCACCCATAGAAAATCCCCAGGTATACTGCCGATGGCCTCCGAAGCTGTCGCTGTATAGCCCCAGGAGCCGCCAATAACAGACTCCACGCGTGGAGTCTGTTATTGGCGGCTCCTGGGGCTACCTCCTTTGATGACACAATGCTGGTTTTACCAGCATTTTTGGACTTCACTCTTATCACTGCACCCTTCCTGACCCCTTATACTATTTTCATCAACCCATGTCCTCCATCCTTAACACTGCCGATCTGCCTGCACATACCAGGATTCTGCTCCCCACGATGCCTTGGCCCTCATCTCCCATGGATCCCACTGTCATGTTCCACGACCAAAACACCCCCTTGTCCACCGCGGGGGGACCCATTTGGGCCGCCTGGCTCTGCGCCTTAGCAAATTGCTCACTGGATTGGTTTTCCTGATGAAGCGGTATTCCGCGAAACTAGTTGAAACCTTGACCAATCTTTGATGTGTACATCTGCTTGTTTTGCAATTTTATTTATAATAAATCTTTTTATACAATTATGTTTATTGTGTTCTAGCAGTACCGAGATAGTCCCTTCATTCAACTGGGTGGGCAGTCTCAGGCCTAGTCTCAGCAACTATTCCCCTGTCCCCACCCTACCTCTTTTCCAATAAAGAATGGTACAAAAACATCGTCCAAGAGCAACTTCTCTCAACCATCCAAGAACACTTTGGTGATGAACAATGCCTTTTCCAGCATGATGGCATGATGGGCTTGACATAAGGAAAAAGTGAACAAAACATCAAAATTTTGGGTCCATGGCCAGGAAACTCCCCAGACCTTAATCCCATTGAAAACTTGTGGTCAGTCCTCAAGATGCCGGTGAACAAAAAACCCCCACAAATTTTAACAAACTCCAAGCATTGATTATGCAAGAATGGGCTGCCATCAGTCAGGATGTGACCCAGAAGTTGATTGATTGCATGCCAGGGCAAATTACAGAGGTCTTGATAAAGAAGGGTCAACAATGCAAATATTGTCTCTTTGCATAAACTGAATGTAATTGTCAATCAAAGCCTTTGACACTTTTGAAATGCTTGTAATTATACTTCAGTAGTAACATAATAACATCTGACAAAAAAGATCTAAAAACACTAAAGCCGCAGACTTTGTGAAAATTAATATTTGTGTCATTCTCAAAACATTTGGCTAGGGCTGTAGAGAGATTGATTTGGAGTAAAGCGAAAGATTTGGGTGTTGTGATCATAGACTGTATTGTGGTTCAGCATCTACCAGATTCAAACTTAGTGGTATTTACTAATAAGAGACAAATCTCCCTTAACACTAATGCCGCATACACACGATCGGTTAAACTGATGAGAATGGTCTGATGGACTGTTTTCATCGGTCAAAACCGATCGTGTGTGGGCGCCATCGGTTAGTTAACCATCAGTTAAAAAAAAGCCAACTTGTTTTAAATTTAACCAATGGATTCCTAACTGATGGGAAAAAACAATCGTTTGTAGGCACAACCATCGGTTAAAAATCCACGCATGCTCAGAATCAAGTCAACGCATGCTTGGAAGCATTAAACTTCGTTTTTTTTGAGCACGTCGTTGTGTTTTGCGTCACCGCGTTCTGACACGATCGTTTTTTTAACCGATGGTGTGTAGGCACGACGGACCATCAGTCAGCTTCATCAGTTAACCGATGAAAATGGTCCATCGGTTCATTCTCATCGGATGGACTGATCATGTGTACGCGACATTAGATTGAATATCCTTGGTATAGGACATTAGGTTTAATTTTAGACTTTCAAAGTACCAAAAAATCTTTAAAACAAAAATACCAGGGAAATGCCTATCTTCACTGTGTATATTTTTTCTTTCAAAAATTAAAAGTGCACCATGACAAATTCATGAAAAAAACAACAACATATTGATATCGTAAAAACATATTCAGGAGCAAAGTGATTGCACTTTTTTTTTATAAAATTATGAACTGGAAAAAAAGGCACCACATTTTTTGATAATATCTTCCTTTTAAATTATACATTATAACTAAACTATAACATTTTTATATTTATATATTTTAGATTTCAACTATATCATTTTATGGTGTACACTTACATGTGCTTAAAGTTAGAATTTTGCCCAATTAGAGATATCTGTGGTTAAAAAAAACTTTATCTACTTTATACAATATGTTACATGTGTTCTTTACACTCTCTTCTATATAAAATCAATTAATCACAGTTACTGGTGAGAGGCACCCCACTCATTTAAAATCTCAGGAGTTCTGTTTATGTGCTGAATATAACAGCATAAAAAAATTGTGTAGCCAAGCAAATCTGTAGCAAAGTGAAGTGTAAAAAATATGCTGACTAAATAAAGAGAATTCTGACTATTTTGACTAATTGCTGCTACAAATAGCTGCTACTGATCATTATATGATGATAGGTTCAACCGTCATGTTACTTTATATTAATCTTTATTTGTAGAAAAACATCATGAGTTATATGTAATTTGATATTAGTAAGCATTTCCTGACATATTTGTTGAACTCTATAGTTCAAGCCATCTTGAGAAAGAGTGAATAGGTGCTCAAAACGCTTTGGGTAAAAAAAAAAAAAGTTGCTGCATTTTCAGTGAGCAGATATTTGGGCCATTATATCAGCGTTTACCTTACATAGTTACATAGTTACATATTTAGTCATGTTGAAAAAAGACACAAGTCCATCTAGTTCAACCATAAAGTAAATAAAATAAAAAATATCGTACAATCCAATATACCCATTTCTATACCCACAGTTGATCCAGAGGAAGAAGAAAAAGCCTATCAGAGCATGATCCAATTTGCTACATCATCAGGAAGTGAGGCGGTATCGCTCATGTTACATTTCAGAGTACTTCAATCATGAGAATGAGTTTTATTTTGTTTGATTTTATTACATAATTTTCATCTGACAGTAAGTACAGCGATCTTCCCCACTAAGCTGTTGTGTTCTGACAGGGGGATGCACCCCCCGCCAGAACACTCCAATCAGCGATCTCTACCATTGCTGAGAGCGCTGATCGGGAGTCGGTCAGCTGCTGGTTTTCCAGCATGCTCGTCCAACAAAAAACCTACGGGCTGTATTTTTGAACCAGCAAATGTCTCCCGACATTCAGCCAACAGTGTGGAATGGGGAGGGGGGACTTCCATTCACACAATTTTCTTAGTAGTCTGTTGAAAATAAATTTACCTTAGCCCTTATGCTATGATAGATGAATCCAGGGGTTAAGTCCTGGGGAAAAAAGTGTGGGAACTCCCACCCAAGATCCACTCCCCCACCAAAAAAAAAATGATACGCTCATATGCATAATTACTAAACCGCATGCTTTTTTTTCCGATCCACTGTACCTTAGTAATCCTTTATGTTACTGGCCGCTTCCTGTATATGGATTCATCGGGTATTCCGTCACTTCCTCGATGCCGCAATGTCTCCTGGGAGCTTTTGTCATTGTTCCCAGGAGACATTGCGGAGGTCTGCCGTGAGTTATCACGGGATTTAGAAAGAAGCAAGTTCAGTGACTCGAGCTGGGCATCGCCGCTTAGTAAAGGATTGGCTCGGCTGCTCTAGTCCTGCAAAGGGAACTGAGTTCCTGCTGTGAAAAAAGTGTAGGAACTCCGTTCCCATGCGTTCCCGCAGGACTTGAGCCCTGGATGAATCTGAGGATTCAGTCAGACAAATAGAGACTGGAAAGCAGACATTGTTTCTTGTGCTGTGTCTCTAGCTAACACATAGTGCTCTGGGCATAGAAGAGTTCCCATGATTAGAGATGGTGGAGCACTGGAGGAGAGGGTAATTCCTGTGGAAGACTAGGGACCCATTATGCAAAGTGAAAAAGGTTATAAAGAGATGGGGTGTTTTGACTGCACAGCAGGGCTTATGAGGGTTGGGGGTGTAAGGCACAGGAGGCAATGGAGTAGGCCTTTTACCTTAAGGGGTCGTTTTGGGAGTTGAGTATTTTAGGTTGGGAACAGCAGGCTTGGAACTAAAATTCAGGAGCCATGGCCTATATGCACTGGGTTACTGATGTGTCAAATTACTCCAGTCTCTGCAGGTAGGATTAATCTTTTCTTTTTTTATAGTTTGTGGGTACAGCTGCCTAGACATTGGAAAAGTGTACAACCATGCACAATTTGTGTCTATATAACAAAACTAGCCATATAGTTATAAGCAAATTCCCACCTTTCCAGTATTTTACAAAATTGGGACAACATTGTGGTATTTCTTCACTAAAAGTTGGTAACCTTTAAAAAGAAGGAGTTGGACATATAACAGGGTGTAGAACTTGTCAATAGTGGTAAATGTGACATTATAAGTGTTAGCTCTGGCAGAACTGGCAAATGCAATATTTGTTTCTAACGGCTCGTACACCCGCACGGTTTTCTCGGCCAGAAACAGCAAGACAACTGCTGGCAGAGCTTTCTTGCCGAGTAAACCGTGCGTGTGTTTGAGGCTTTGAGGTCTCCCGTCGAGAAAACTGCCCAGAATCTAGACGACAAAAATAGAGAACCTGCTCTCTATTTTCTCATCGTGATTCTTTGCAGTGTTTTCCTGCCGAGAAACCTGAGCGGTAGCTTCCAAGGCATAGGTAGGGTGAAGCAAGATGGTGGTGACGCCATCGAATGTGACGAGCTCATGCTCGTCATAGTCGATGACATCACCGCGTTCGTGCCATTCAAAAGAACAGCGGTTCATTTGAATCGTACGTGTGTACACTCGGCCGGCAAGAATATCTTGCAAGGAATCTCATCAGGAAAAACTACGTTTTTTTTTCCCTGACGAGAATCCCGGCCGTGTGTACAGGGCTTAAGTCCAACATTGTGGAGTACTGCACTGTGTGAAACCTTGAATAAATACACAACAAAGTTATGCATGAATACACATAAAAAGTAATGCATGAATGCATGAACACATGTACCAGTTGACGAGTACTTGCAGTCTTTTTTTCATTTAATTAAAATTCTTCGTAAAGACCTAAACCGGTACTATAATGTATGTAAACTCCTGGGCTATTATGAAAAACATTTTAACATGACTTTCTGCTTTAGATTTGTTTTAGATAATACTTAATTAGTATATACAGCGTTTTGTTTTTTATGCATATTCTATGGAATTTTGTTTCCAAAGCAAAGGTATATATAGGGACATCAGGTTAATAATTACGGCAACCTTTGTTCCTGTAAATGTTTTCTTTAAATGAATATCATAAACACTGCTAATGCAGAACTAAATACAGTATCCAAAACTTTACATAAACTTTACAATGTTAATGCATTTTAAAAAGTAATTACCGGTATTCTTCCTAACTTTATTCCTATATAGTGGAATACTGCTCTGCATTTAATTTAAAAGAAAAAAATAAATAAAAAAAATCTAAAAAAAAATCATGCATTTACACCTAAACCCCTACTGTAATGTGTGAAAACACTTACGTAATTATCAGAAACATTTTATCCTGACTTTCTGTTTTAGATTTGTTTTAGACAATGTTTGATAAGAATAAACTGTTTTATTTTATAAATATTCTATGGAATTTTGTTTCTAAAACAAATGTATGGATAGAAGCATCAGGTTAATAACCCCAACAAGAGCACAATTATAACTTGTGTGTGGGTTGTAACTTACTTTATATTACGTTTACTGACATTCCAGAGAAATATAAATGTAAAGGATCGGGACTTTAATGGTACTGAATTTACCCAACACTTATAACTGTTAAAAGGCATTTATTGTTAACAATCCACTAAAATTCTATAAAAACATGGTATTTTGCACAAACAAAACAACAGACTTTGTTCATTTGTCGTAATTGATATTGTTAAATTAAAGCACTAAATACTCAATCATTCAACTCTGGGAAAAATTCCCTTGCAAAGTGCAAATTCTCTGTGAAAGTAAACAGTCCAGTAAATCAACCCTAGATATCTATTGTCTGGTACCTTACAGGTTTGTATGACAAACAGGTTGTGACTCATTGGAGAAAAAATAGCCCTCTCTCTATACCAGTGGCGGTGAGTCACTAAGGGCGCACGGGCACTGCCTCCTCTTTACAGCCACACCCTCTATGACCAATGAATAGATTCAGGCATAGCGTGAATCTATCCATGGCCACCGCTGCCACCCCCTATTCAGGCGCCCGACTCCTTTTCGGGCACAGGGCGGCTGAATTACAGTTGCGGTGTGTTTTTGAAGACATAGGCTCTAATAGGCGTCAAAAAAGGTGACCTGCGAGCGCCATGCTTGGCGCTCGCAGTTCACCCAGGTGTGTTAAAACAGAGAATGAATATTCGCTTTCCTAACACTGAACCACCTCTCCGCCAATCAGGTGCTTGGTTTGGTTACCTGATTGGCTGAAATGACAGGTGTTGTGATTGGATGCATATCAGGAGTCCAATCGCCATTAGGAGATGATGGAATGAGAGGATGGGAGAAGACACCGCTCACCGTCACCCGCTGCCCCACCGAGACAGGAAAAGTGTCGGGCAAACGGCGGGGGTCACAGTGGCGGCATTTGATGGTCACAGTGGGAGCATTTGATGGCACAGTGGCAGCATTTGATGGGCACAGTGGCTGCATATGATGGGCACAGTGGCTGTGTTTGATGGCACTTTTTCAGTTTGTTTGCGCCCCTCAAAAATTTTGAGCAACACCTGCCACTACTCAGTACCCTTGTACCTCCCAGTAATCCAGATAGATTGAGTGAACACTGTAAAAAAAAAATAGTTTTATGTACAGGAGTGCAGCCTTCAAGTACAAGTGTACAAGGACTTTTCTTCCACTTACCACTAATATAAAGGGTCTTTCCCCCACTGACCACCAATCTAAGAGTTCCATCTTCACTCACCTCCAGGGCATGGTGGCACTACAGTTTATACTGTCTGTGTTTTTGTTTCTTGCTGTTAGTATTCCTGAAATATTTTTTTTTTAAATGGAGCAGCCCTTCATTTTAAATATGTGGAGTATGCCACAACCATTTTCTTTAAGCGTATAGTGACTGGTTTGCACAAAAGTTATAGCGCCTACAAAATAGGGGACATAATTATGATTTTATTTTATTATTATTTTTTTACTAGTAATGGCGGCGATCTGCGATTTTTATTGGGACTGTGACATTGCGGACACATCGGACACTTTTGACACATTTTTGGGACCATTCACATTTAGTGCTATAAGGATGCACTGATTACTGTATAAATGTGACTGGCAGGGAAGGGGTTAAACACTAGGGGGCAAGGAAGGGGTTAAATGTGTACCCTGCAAGGTGATTCTTACTGTGGGGGGAGGGGGCTGACTGGGGGAGGTGACCGATCTGTGTCCCTATGTACAAGGGACACAGCATCGGTCCCCTCTCCTCTTTACACACAGAGATCCACAGTCCTGCTCAATAACTGGGCAATCGCGAGTGATTTTAAAAGACGAGGACGTCATATGACGTCCTGTCAGAACAATAGAGCTATTGTGCCGCCGTCAATTGACGGCGGCCGATAGTGTAGTGGTTAAAGTTAGGGTGCGTGTTATACGCCTGTGCGTGTTATACACCGATAAATACGGTATTTTTTACTAGTAATGGTGGCGATCAATGATTTTTAGCGGGACTGCAATATTGAGGCGCACAATTCTGACACTAAGCAACACTTTTTGGAGACCAGTGACACCAATACAGTGATCAATGCTAAAAAAATGCATTGTCACTGTACTATTGACACTGGCAGGGAAGGGGTTAACATCAGGGGCGATCAAAGGGTTAAATGTGCGCCTAGTGAGTGCTTGCTAACTGTGTGGGGGATGCTTTGACTGGGGAAAAAGAGAGATGTGTGTTCCTGCTTAGCAGAAACACAAAATCTCTCTCTTCCTCTCTGACTGAACGGCGATCTGCCTTGTTTACATAACCAGACTGGCAAACATCGGGTCTGCAGGACCCGCTGATTGGCTCCCGCTATGTCCAATCACAGCAGGAGCGGGTCGCAGGGGATGCACGCCTCAGACCTGGAAGACGCAGCAACGTGCAGGTACATTGTTTCACGCATCCGGGCCGCCCTGCATGGTGGGCGGTCCAGAACTGGTTAATTTATTCTTAAAATAGTTATAAAGTCAGTTTTTTTCTAAAATAATTAACTTCTCTCTTCAATGATATTGCACAGAGCAGGCCCAAACCTCCTCTTCTGGTGTTCCCGCCACAGCTCTCGGCTCCTCCTCTCCTGCATGTGCCACCATATCAAACAGCATAAGCACACACAACACGACTCAACCTCGCCTCCCCCTCCCTCCTTACAGGATTTGATTGAAAGCTGCAGATCCAGAATGAGCAAGATATTGTCAAATTCATGAACATTTGTCCAGCCTATTAGATATTACAGCAAGTGCAGCTTAGTTTCCACAGCGGAAAGTGACCCACAGTCGATCTTTGTAGGTGTAAATGTGAGTGAATTGTTGTTATTGTGTTATTTCTGAATCTGTGGAATTACTGTGTATGGAAAACCTAGTTTAAAAAAATTCTAAACCTTGATTCATGAGGGCCTCTGTGGTGGCATACAAATGAGCAGTGGGCACAATAAGGAGCCTGCAACATGGGATTGTGATCGCCATACAGTTTATAAAGTTTTTGTTCTGATTTTTGTCAATATTAAATAATAATAAAAAAAAGGGGCTTTGAGCGGGAACAACGTGAGGGCACAGGTGGCTGGAGGTTATATAAGCCACCTGTGTGACAGGATTCCTCACAGAAGCCCCTGAGGCAATTAGAATCGGAGCTCCCCTTCCCTCCCACCCTGTCGCGGCCACCATTATGTGGTTATGTCACCCTTGGATCAAGGGGGGACTTTGGTTTATCAATTTATTCATTATAGCTCGAGTCCTATGACTGAGCCGGTATAGAATTTGTTTGAAAAGTTTGAATTATATATTTATTTATATTTTCAATGATTCATATTTGAATAAAGATTTATTTATTTATTAAATACCAATAAAGGTGCCGCGGCCGTTTAAAACACCAATTTATTTGTCTTGCCTGTTATTTACTGGGTTTTATAGATAGAGATAAGTGCGATCTACAATCCCATGTACACGCCACTGCAACTGCCATAAAAATAGTGAGAACAAATCATCAGCTAAATAAAAAAAGCTGATTACACTGTTGCCAAAAATGCATTATTATTTATTAGGGCTGTTTCTGATTAAAATTTTCGTGTTTGATTAATCGTTTCTTTTTTAATCGATTAATCGACTAATTTCGATTAATTATAACGCACATACAGATCCAACTACTTTTAGCTGCTCTCCTTGCAGGCTGATTCCCAGTGCAGCGACCAACCACTGGAAAAATGGATAGCAGGATACAAAAAACACACAAAGGCAGCGCTCGATGGGAATAGCATTAAAACTTTTATTGTCTTCAAGTAGGTAACAAAATAAATATTGCACTGGAGATTAAATCGATGTAGCTACATAAACTATAAAAATGGTGCAAGTAATACTAAACGGTAGCAAAAGCAGTCATAAAAACATGTAGCTAAGTATGATACTGGTATTAAAATGTGTACAATGATACTACTGCTGAATCCAGATGAGGAGGGGTTAAGTCTGTCGGCATGTAAATGTCCCGTGAAGGGAACTATCACAACTCCCAGTGGATGGCTGTAGAATCCCAGGTTGATAGAGGGAAGTGTTAGGCCTCGTACACACGACGGGACATGTCCAATGAAAACGGTTGGCGGATTTTGGTCTGATGGCTGTACACACCATCAGGCCAAATTTCCCGCAAACAGCGAACGCGGTGACGCGACGATGACGCGGCGATGTGCGCGACCCTGGAAGGTCAATGCTTCGTGCGCGACCATGTCCGGTGAGTCGTACAGACGACCGAACATGTCAGATGGACAGGCTTCCAGCGGACATGTTTCTTAGCATGCTAAGAAACATTTGTCCGCTGGAAAACTGTCCGATCCGCCGGAAAATTGTCCGGTCGGCCGTACAGACGACCGAACATGTCCGCGGAAACTGGTCCGACGGACCAGTTTCAGCAGACATGTTCGGTCGTGTGTACGAGGCCATAGAGGGAAGTGTAACAGCCCTTGCGTGTGGCAGATAGTAAGGTCCCGCGGGCATGCAGATATGAAGGCACAGCAAAGGAGCCCTTCAGATGGACACGGCAAGCCCTGCCGGTGTCCGTGACGTCACCGGATCTCCGACGGAACTCCCTGAGGACCCGGAAGCCGGCAGAGAGGTGATAACCGATCAAAAGAAATAACAATTAATCGAGGAATTAATAGTTAATTTCCACAGCCCTATTATTTATTAGAGGTATTTAAATAGGACCAACTATTTTAACAACACTTTATATAGTGTGCATTCACATCAGCCCCTTTCCCCAAAGAGCTTACCATCTTTACCACACATGCATACACATCCTGTTCACTTTACAAAGGAAGTTGCATTTTCTAAGGGAATTTTCCCCAGAGCTTAGTGAATAAGGTGAAGCTCTGTTGACCTTATTCACTTCCATTTATTGTTTTTTATTTTGGTATTCAAAATAAAAATATTTTTAAATAAATTACTTGATATAACTTTTTTCCTGCACCCTAAAAAAATCACAATACTATTATTGCCTGTTTAATTCTTTCTCGGGATTTGGTGCTATAAATAGTAGCTTGGGTATCTACAGTCACAAAATCACTCTGTTGACTTCCTTCATCCAATCATGTGCAAGCAAACTTTTTTATTTTTTTTACATTTCCTTGCACATAATTGGGTATTCTTTGTAAAATTAAATCACACTTACTAAGCTCTGGGGCAAATTCCCTTGCAAAGTGCAACGTCTGTTGCAATGTAAAGAACTTATTTGCCTTTAGTAAATCAACACCAACTACACATCCTTTGGTAGGTAAAACACCAAACATATATATATATATATATTTCAATTGTGAATTTAACCATTTGCCCAGGGTTTTGCTTCAGCTGCATCTGCCATGATTTGTTTCATCATTGCCCATAACAATAACCACAACTATGGGGGGTCACAGTTCAGAACATAAAGCTGGATAAGAACAGCATTCAGGGAATTGCTTTTTTAAAGTACAAGCTTGCTATCCTGGCCTGGCGCTCTTGTTGGGTTGCACCACCAGCGATTCTTTGCCTTCATAAAGGTCACAGCAGTATAACTGAGCCTTCAGGATCTAACTTTTTTTTTATGTGTTTTACTAGATCCCAAAGGGTGCCATAGAGAACATCTATAGAAATAAATCAAAAAAGAGTGTATCCCCCATAGGAACCTGGGACTTTAATGGCAAACACCACACCAACAAATATGTATAAAATATATCAATTCATTTTAGCATTTTAAAATAGTTTTTAAAAGTGAAATACAAACATAGACATATACAAAATAAAAACGGCTCAAAATCTTGGTGTTTAACAAACGTTTGAAGAATGTTTTCTCCATTCTACCCAATGTGTTTCCCATGCAGAGCCTTGGAAGAGATAGAACACATCTATATACTGCCACTTAAAGCGGAGGTTCACCCTCAAAATGAACTTTTTAGCTAACCTATCTCCAGCCTTAATAAAGGCTTGTAGCGTTGTCATTTTTTTAAAAATGTGTACACTTACCTGTCTTCAGCCTCACTTACGGGTCTTCTTCCTTGCAGGGAGTGGGCTTGTCGCTCCTTTTCCCCGACGGGGAGCTCTGCGCAATGTCTCCTGGGAGTGAGTGTTGATCCTCCCAGGAGACGCTCTGTGCTTGAGGCATAGATGATTGACGTGCGGGTAAAGCGCGTCACGCCTTCCCAAAATATCCGAGGGGGACTCGGCTCTTTACGGCGCTATACGGCGCCTGCGCCTACCGTGTAGAGCTGTCTGCGCAGGCGCCGTAAAGTGCCGAGTCCCATCTTGGATATTTTCGAAAGGCGTGACACACTTTACCCGCACGTCAATCATCTATGCCTCATCTTAGGAACGCCTACCCCCCGGGGGAGCGAGAACCCGGAAGCCGAGTGAAAAGAACAAAAAAAAACGTAAGTACAGCGCAAAAAAAAAAAATCCAGCATACTGTTGATGTTAGCAGTATGCTGGAAGTAACGGTATATAGATGTTTTAGGGTGAACCCCCGCTTTAAGGAATCGGTCTACTTCTGGATACAATTCAGAGAACAGGACATCCCAAGTTACTATAATCTACTAGCAAGCACACACTTCTCTAAGACACAGCATTTACCCATTTTTTGGTAATGGAAAACCTTGTGCACACGATCGGATTTTCCGACGGGAATTGTGTGTTGACAGCCTGTTGGCAGAAAATCCGACCGTTTGTACGCTCCATCGGACAATTGTTGTCAGATTTTCCGTGGACAAATGTTGGATGACAGGTTACAAAATTTTCCGTGGACAGCGGTCTGTTGTTAGATTTTCCAATCGTGTGTACACAAGTCCATTTAACAAAAAAAAACAAAGTACAAACACGCATGCTCGGAAGCAATGCTCACCAAACACAACATTAGCAGAAGGTGCCCAAAGGGTGGTACTAAAAACCACGTAGTGCGTAACTACGTTTGTGTTTGTTGGCCGACAATTGTGTGCCATTTGCATGCAAGACAAGTTCCTGGCCAACGCCCTTCAGACAAAAGTCCAAGGCTTTGTCTGCGAAAAATCTGATTGTGTGTACGAGACTGAACACTAGCAGCCCCAACTGCTTGGAGGGACCTCCGTGGGGAAGTTCTGGGGTTCCACATTAGTGGACGCTCTTATATTTTACGGCTATACCTCGTCATAGATCTGAGGGGAAACCATTAAATGTGAGCATCTTCTTGATAAATACTCCTGAGGAAAGATTATATACCTGAAATGCGTCAGTTAGATAGGAGAAAACATTCTTTAAACGTTTGTCAAACACTGGGATTTCTGTATAAATGACCCGTTTTTTTTTTTTGTACACGTCTATGTTTGTATTTCACTTTTGAAAACCATTTGATGGACCGCCCCATCAGATCCGCCTGAAGAACTGACAGGCATACCTGACCAGATCCATTGTGTGAAAGGGGTCTTAGTGATGGTGTCAGCAAGGAGTGACTGTGAGAAACTGGATTTAAAGCTGCACTGCCCAATTTGCCACAGTCAGGCCTCGTACACACGACTGAGTTTCTCGGCAAAAACCAGCAAGAAACTTGCTGGGAGATATTGTTTTGCTGAGGAAACCGGTCGTGTGTACATTTTCGTCGAGGAAACTGTCGAGAAACTCGACGAGCCAAAAAGAGAGCATGTTCTCTATTTCCTCGACGGGAATGGAGAAACTTGCCTTGTCGAGTTCCTCGACAGCCTAACAAGGAACTTGACGAGGAAAACGATGTGTTTTGCCCGTCAAGTTCCTCGGTCGTGTGTACGAGGCTTTAGGACAGTGTTACATGAAAAAAAGGAGATACCATCTTTGTCAGTCAACAGCATTTTTTTTACTTCTATCTAAAAGATAGAAGTAAAAGAGTGCTGTTAGCTGACATGTAGCACTGTCCTGACTGTGAGAAATTGGGCAGTGTAGTTCTAAACCCTACTTTACCATCAGAGCCCTACTTTACCATCAGAGATCCCCTTTAATATCAGAGCCCCCACTTATAGAAAGAGCTCTTCCGGTGCTGGAACTGTGCATGGTGGGTGTTAGGGAATACCTGTGTGACATTTGGCATATAGATGTGCACATGCGCATGGTATTTCCCGAAGAATGGCTAACAGGCACACGCATGTGCAGACACAATTCCTCTTGGCGCCAGATGGGCTATTTAAAGGGAGCTCATTCTCTTATTCTTTGCTGACTGATCTTCAGCTGTGTCCTGTATCCTGACTGATCCTGCATGTTCTCCCTTTTGCTGACCTGGCGTGTTCCTTGATTTTGGCTGTGGATTATGTTCTGCTGTTAATCTTTGACCTGGCTCCGTTCCTGACTCTGGCTCTGCAAATGTTTGGGTACCCCGCTGCAGCCTGTTGACAACCCTGATCCTGAGATTCTGCTTCTGCCAGCCCAGAACCATCAACATGAGTGGAGTGCCCCTTTAACGTGGACCAGGCTTTCACACGTTACCACTGTTCCTGTTTCTCTGGATCCACAGTTTAATTGGAGTCACACTCTATGCTACAGGTTCTGCAATCAACATCAGGCACTCATGTCCCATCTGTCCCTCAGCTTCCTCTGTCTCATCTTCAGTGGGGCCAGGACAGAAGATATAAGAGAGGCCGACCTCATCAACTCAGTCTCCTTTCAGGTACGTGACAGTGTGGAAGAAGAGGAGCAAAAAAGAGACCAGGTGAGGCTGGACCAAGATGACTGGGAGGAGTGAAAGAGGAGTAGAATAGAAGATCTGGACCAGAGCGGAGGGGAGTGACTATTGGAGAAGAAAGTCTAGCTGCAACGGCAGGAGCACAGAGATCACTGACCTGTCAGATGAGAACCAGCACGACAGGAACTAGAGGTTGGCGCGTTGGCGCCCTGTGCACAGTGCTGGCCTGCACGTGTCTTCCATTACTAGTTTCAGCCCTGGCTCAGTGAGAGACCCAGACAGTGCTCCAAACCATTACTGAGGCCGAGGGAGGAGAGAATGCGAGATTGTGAGATAGGAGAGCAAAACACTGTGGTGCTGGCTCTAAGCATATCTCTTTATGTGGGCAAACTCCCGCTGTCCATGGCAGAGCCTATTTTTGGGGATTCTGCCTGGAACAGGCTCAGACCGAGACAACTGTCTAATTTCCGGGAATGTCCCTGGCAATCCTCAACTGTTAGCAACCATATTTTTTTTTTAACTCAGCAATAGTTGGTGTCAGGAAAGGCATGTCTGTGCAGCAGGAATTGCACGGCATACGCACACTCTCGCCGCTTGTTGGCGCACGCATGCGCGCTTGTCACTAACGCTGGTGCCAAAGGGGCTATTTAAACTGAGTGCACCAAGGACTCTTTGCTGTTTGGTCTGCCGCTTCTGTGTGTTCTGCCCTGTTACTTGTGCTTACCTCTGATCTTGTTCTGGCTTGTACTCACTAACACTGTTTGCTTGACCCCGGCTTGTTTTGGACTCCTCTTCTGCCTGCTGCTCTGTTTATCTGCCCAAACATTACCGACCCAGCTTGCCTGACCCTGCACCTGCTCATCCAGCCTGTCACAGCTCTGCTCTGCAAATCGCATCAGGTTCCTGCTCCAGCGGCGATCCCAGCCTGCCACGGCTCTGGTTTGCCTAAACCACCACCGGCCTGCCTATTGCACATCTGTCCACGGACAACCAGCCATACAAACTTCTGGACTGATCTCAGGTACTCCTACGTCACTGTGCTTCTGTGGCAGCTGTATCACCTTCAGTGACCCACAAGCCATGGTGCTATGAGTGGCTCTCATCTACACGTCAGGCTTACGAACCAAGGAACGTGACAGTTGCTTTAACATTTATGATTATTTACTGTACTTGAAGATCTGATGTTATTCAGTAATTTCAATCAATGTTACAAGAAAACAGAAAATATCTGTTACTAGGGATATGATAAGAATATGAACTAATACTTTTAGTACTTGATAACGGCTCTTGTGACAAGTAATAAGGGTCTCTTATCCAGGTATATAACCATTAAACATATTTGAATGCTAATGTCACCCCTCCCCCCTCTTTTTCTTAAATAGAAAACGATACAACTGACTGAATTTTATGTTTGTTGATAAATTCCTCTGTCAGTGGAGCATGTAATTAGGTAAATGAATAATGTACATTAAGACTAGTGACATGCATTACAATTAGGAAATGGATGGGTGAGCTTTTTCTTAAACCATGCTTCCCTGTTTAAAAGCACACAGGAACCTTTTTTCTTTCATTATTAGTTTGTATTGATGTAAACGCCATTACAGACCTCTCTGCAATTAAATTATAACTAAAGGCATTTTTTTTTAATTTAGGTGGAGTGGTGTGGGGGTAAAACCATTGTCAGGTTATAATTGCTGTCTGTGTGCCTATTGGGGAGTCCCATTCTCTCTAACTGCCCTAATTACCAGTGTCATGGACATGAAGGTAAATCCAAAATGTTGAGGTACCTTCACTTCCACAACACTGGTAATCAGGGAAAATAGAAAGAATGAGTTTTTACCAGAACAGGAATAGAGGGGAAATCTTCCAATAGGGACATTTGTTTGGCAACTGTCTAATGCCGCGTACACACGATCGGAAATTCCGACAAACCATGGATTTTTTTCAGACGTAATTTTGGCTCAAACTTGTGTTGCATACACACAGTCACACAAATGTTGTCGGAAATTCCGGCCTTCAAGAACGCGGTGACGTACAACACTACAACGAGCTGAGGAAAATGAAGTCCAATGATTCCGAGCATGCGTCAAATTGATTCAGAGCATGCATTTATTTTGTGCATCGGAATTGCATACAGACGATCAGAATTTCCGACAAGAACATTTCCCGTCAAAAAATTTGAGAACCAGCTCTCAAATTTTTGCTGTCGGAGATTCCAACAGAAAAGGTCCGATAGGGCCTACACATGGTTGGAATTTCCGACCAAAAGCTCACATTGAACTTTTCTTGTCGGAAATTCTGACCGTGTATACGCGGCATAAGGCCCCGTACACACGACCAGTTTCCTCGGCAGAATTCAGCTTCCGACCGAGTTTCTGGCTGAATTCTGCCGAGGAAACTGGTCGTGTGTACACTTTCAGCCGAGGAAGCCGACGAGGAGCTCGGCGAGGAAATAGAGAACATGTTCTCTATTTCCTCGTTGTTCTATGGGAGCTCTCGTCCCGCCGAGCTCCTCGGCGGCTTCAGTGCTGAACTGGCCGAGGAACTCGATGTGTTTGGCACGTCGAGTTCCTCGGCCGTGTGTACGAGGCTTTAGAGTGGATTTCCCTCACACTGGAAAGCTATCCTCTTCCTTCCCGTTGAGGCGTCAGAAAATGTTCTCACACAGATGACAAAAGATCCATAATGATAAAAATGAAATGTTTACATATATTTCAACTTTTATTTTTTTTATTTTGAATATATATATATATATAAATCTATATCTTTATATATCTATATATATAGATATATATATAGATATATATAGATATATATCTACAGTATATATATATCAGTTATATTCCTTCGTCCTAGTTCCTAGTTATTTCAGACTATGAACAAAACATCTAAGCAATATTCAGTCCAAAATAGTCATATGGCATAACTTAATTATTAAAAAATGACAAACATTACTGGGAAACTTCCTTTTATGGTGTCTTTGCTCTTCTACATGATATCCACACACGCAAAGGATTGCACTTGTATTTCTTTCTTTAAGCATTTTTTTCTTAAAGGAAAAATCACAAAAATGTTAACTGGTTCCCAACCGGCTCACCCAGATATACTGCGGCAGAATGGCTCTCCTGGTCGAAATCCCATATATATACGGCTTCACCCAGGAGAGCCACCAGAGGGCGCACGATAGCCACCGGCCACGCGTGATTGCGTGCATGAGCGGATTTGTGTGTGTAAACACACAAATCTCCATGCTGTCTTAGGAGAGAAGTACAGATTGTGTCTTTCTACAAAGTAGAAAACACGATCTGTCATCTCCTATAGTGAGTCCCCTTCCCCCCACAGTTAGAACACACAATAGGGAACACAGTTACACCTTGATCACCCCCTAGTGTTAATCCCTTCCCTGCCAGTGACATTTACATAGTAATCAGAGCATATTTATAGCACTGTTCACTCTGAGAAAGTTAATGGTCCCAAAAATGCGTCAAAGTGTCCGACCAGTCTGCGGCAACGTTGCAATACCACAAAAAAACGCAGATCACCAACATTACTAGTAAAAAAAAAGCCATATAAATGCCATAAAAAGCCATATAAACAGAATGGGGATCTGTTTGTTTACATACACAGATCCCCGTTTTGGCTCTCTATGGAGCGATTGCGTGTGACCGGCGGACACACGAATCGGCTCCGGCGTAGCACCGCAGGGGCACCAATGCATGCCCCCTATTGCTTTTAAAGTGGCCGATATACACCTATGGCGATTTGAGCAATCGCGCCAACCTACCACAGTATAATTAAGGCGGCTGGTCGGCAAGCGGTTAAGGTGCCCTTTAGATCTTATTTTTTTTACTGCTATCCTCCTGTATAATATTTCTTTCCTGACAGGCTCCCATGGCAGCATACATTTGAGTAGCATACATTTTAAGGCTGTAGCATACATTTTTTTGTCCTCACTCATAGGACCATTTCGTATAAAGTTCTCTTACCTTTTGGACGTATCGGTGGCGGGGTCTCATGTGGGGATGTGCGGACGTCAGGAGTGCCTTGTGGTGTCCTATGGTGTCCAGAAATCTTCCAGGATGGCTCCGGTGGTCACCAAGTCCCCAGCTATCAGCGGGGCAGTGTTATGGCACACGTGCAAAGAAAATCTATACCTGCCAAATGGAGGCCAAGCCAATGGCAGACGTTTGTGCTGGTCCGATACCCTGCTATCAGCGGGTGACCATTAAGTGTGCCCAGAATGGTTTCTGCAGCTTCTGTTCCTGCTCTGGGATCCTAGGTGTTATGTTATAAACCTTACATTTTACCGGAAATCCCACCCTTTTTTTTGGGCTAGTTAGTTGCCAAATGTATACTGCCATGGAGCCTGTCAGGAAAACAGTAAATGTCCTATTAAATACTTTCTGTAATCTTACTTTCCTGATGGGTTCCATGAGTAGACTAGGTACTGAACATGAAAATTTATGGGAGTGGGGTCCTATGGGGTAAGAATGAGGGCGGGGCTACCCAAACGTATGCTGCCATGGAGATTATCAGGAAAGGAAAATTACGGTAAGTATTTTCAATTTTTTATACTATTTTCTTTTTTATATATGCAAGCCCTATGATGTTTTATAACCAGGAAAGGAATTTTATACACAAGTACCTTTTTAGTTCTATTTTATACTTACCCTCATCTTTATATTCTCTTCTTTCTTATTATCATCATTATTTCCATTATATGATATACATATACAACTTTATATTCCATTTGGCCCTGATGAGGACTATAACCTTATAGTCCCGGAAATGTGTTGGACAGTAGTCTGCGTTGTCCTTGGACTCCTTTGAATAAATAAATATATTTGGACGTATGGATTCCTAACCGATAGGTCAAAACCGATCGTTTGTAGGCACGTCCGTCGGTTAAAAATCCAGGCATGCTCAGAATCAAGTCGACGCATGCTTGGAACCATTGAACTTCATTTTTTTCAGCACGTCGTTGTGTTTTACGTCACCGCGTTCTGACACGATTGGTTATTTAACCGATGGTGTGTGGGCGCGACGGACCATCAGTCAGCTTCATCGGTTAACTGATGACAACGGTCCTTCAGACCGTTCTCATCGGATGGACTGATCGTGTTTACAAGGCTTTATTCTCTTTACGCATTTCTAAAATAAAATCAGATATTTTTTTTTTTAACTGTACCACACTCTATCCATCATATTTTTTTTTTGATTTCATAGCCCAAAAAAAAAAAAAAAAATTATACACTAAAGATAATAGCGCCAACAAAGAAGGTTATTCAATTAGCTGCACCTATGGGAGACCTTGTATAGGATAGTCACAGGATGGATTTCTATTTTATATTCTGCATTGACCAATAATCAGAAAAATAAAAAGATTTATTTGGTTTCATCTGATTTACAACATTTTCCATTAAAAACCTATCGGGGAAAGAAAAGCACTTCATATCAACCTGAACTTTCTTTCGATTAAAAGCACCTAAATTACCTCAGTGAGTTGTAAGCACAGAAGTGGCTGATGATAAATGGCTTTTGCATACATGCACTTTTCTTGTTGCAACATTATTCTGCTAAAAAATAAATTACAAGAAAAGGTGAACTCTCATAGGAAGAAAAATGGGAGTTCAGAATGTTTCAATTTGTAATGAAGTTTTGTAAATGTTGTATGCATTGAATTCATGCACTGTTTAGAGGTCCCTAAAGAATAGTCGAAAATAGGTTTTCTCAATAGACAGATTTAAACTTGGAATGTTGATGCCTCGCTACATTGCAGTATGATTGCTTTTATTTGTTTGTTATGAATAATTGTAATTAGAGTTTTCAGGTCATTTATGACATGAGTGATTCTTATCTGGGGATTTTGAAACTGAGAAAATATAAGTATGATATCAATATGTTATATATCTAATATGTCAATATATCATATTTACATTTTTTTTTACATGAAGAGCAATTTGGAAAAGTGTATCTGAATACCCCAATTTTTTTTTTGGAATAGAGTAGTGAGGGGTTAGAACCCCCCCCCTTTTTTTTTGTGGGTTGCTGTTTATGTGCCTGCTGGGGAGATTTACCATCTCTTTTGGACCTGGTAATCCTTGTCACTGGGAGTGAAAATGTCAACAGAATAGGAATGGAGGGAAATAGAAAAGGGGACACATTGTGCGGTGACAACTTTTAAGAGATTCCCCCTCACTTCCTGTTCTTAAAAGACAGGAAGTGAAGTGAAATCTTTTCATTAACACCATTAACACACAGGTGGCACATTGACAGGGGATTTAACCATTCCCTATTCTTAAAAAATTAACCACTTTCCGCCCGCCAATGACAAATTGACGTCGGCAAAGGGGTTGTAGAATCCTGACCGGACGTCATATGACGTCCTCAGGATTCTCAGCCGCTGCGCGCCCCCGGGGGCGCGCATCGCGGCGATCGTTGTTGCGGGGTGTCAGTCTGACACCCCGCAACACCGATCTCGGTAAAGAGTCTCTCACGGAGACTCTTTACCACGTGATCAGCCGTGTCCAACCACGGCTGATCACGATGTAAACAGGAAGAGCCGTCGACGGCTCTTCCTCACTCGCGTCTGACAGACGCGAGTAGAGGAGAGCAGATCGGCGGCTCTCCTGACAGGGGGGGTTCACGCTGATTGTTTATCAGCGCAGCCCCCCCTCGGATCGCCACATGGACCACCAGGGAAGCCCACCCTGGACCACCAGGGAAGCGGGCAAAAAAAAAAAAAAAGTCTTAAAAAAAAAAAAAAAAAAAAGTCTTGAAAAAAAAACAAAAAAGTCTGAAAAAAAAAGCAATAAAAAAAGATGCCAATCAGTGCCCACAAATGGGCACTGATTGGCAACATGTGTAAATCAGTGCCGCCCCACAGTGTCCATCAGTGCCACACCACAGTGTCCATCAGTGCCACCCCACAGTGTCCATCAGTGCCACCCCACAGTGCCCATCCATGCCCAGTGCCCACCTATCAGTGCCCATCTGTGCCACCCATAATTATCCATCAGTGCCGCCCATGAGTGCCCATCTGTGCCACCTACGAGTGCCCAGTGCCGCCCATGAGTGCCCATCAGTGCCGCCCATGTGTGCCCATGAGTGCCACCCATGTGTGCCCATCAGTGCCGCCCATGTGTGCCCATCAGTGCCGCCTATGTGTGCCCATCAGTGCCGCCTATGTGTGCCCATCAGTGCCGCCTATGTGTGCCCATCAGTGCCGCATACCAGCGCCGCCAATCAGTGCCACCTCATCTGTGCTCGTCAGTACTACCTCATCGGTGCCCATCAGTGCCGCCATATCAGTGCCCGTAATTGAAAGAGAAATCTTACTTATTTACAAAAAAATTAACAGAAAAAAATAAAAATGTAATTTTTTTTCAAAATTTTCAATCTTTTTTTAGTTGTTGCGCAAAAAAAAAAAAATCGCAGAGGTGATCAAATACCACCAAAAGAAAGCTCTATTTGTGGGAAAAAAAGGACGCCAATTTTGTTTGTGTACAGTGTAGCACGACCGCGCAATTGCCATTCAAAGTGCGACAGTGCTGAAAGCTGAAAATTGGCTTGGGCAGGAAGGTGCGTAGGTGCCCTGTATGGAAGTGGTTAAACAAGTTTTGGCTTAAGATATACTTTACTGTATACTTTTACACAGTGCAGGCCAGGTTCCGCAATGCACCTTCTCCCCACCAACCGAACCACGAACCACGCCCCCCCCCCCCCCAAATCAATGGACAGTGGCAACCGGATGGCAGGGGCGGCATGGGTAGTTCAAATATTTTTTTTTTATTTATTTTTTTCCTACTTTTTTTATCACTTTTTTTGTAGCTTGTCGTTTACTTTTTTTTGTATAATTTTCTTATTATTTTTAATATATTTTTTCTTATTCTTTACTTTTTTATTTTATTAATTTAATTATTATTTCTTCTTCTTCTTCTTTTTTTTTCACTTAACTGTATTGCTATCACACAGGAGAAAACAATTCCCTGTGTGATAGCAATTGGAGGTGACAGGTTCTCTTTATTGACCCTGTCACCTCCAAAAAAGAGTCCTAGCACTGTGCTAGAACTCCTGTCACAGCTGAGATGAGAAGGGCACAGCTCACCCCTCTCACTGTGTACATCAGCAGCAGGGACAGGAGACAGACTTGGCGGCCAGGGGGGGGGGGGAGGAAGTCCCGAAGACAGAGCCAGCAGAGAGAGGTATGTGGGGCAGGACGTGCGGTGGCAGTATAGCCTAAAAATAGTGACCCTATACCATCGGATTTGCCGCGGGAATTCGGCCTCTAGCGGTGCGGTATTAACCCCAGCTGATGGCCGATAAAGGGTTAATATTGCTGGCAATGCGCCTCTGCAGAGGCGCATTGCCGGCTGTATTAAAGCGGTCTCCCAATACTTTCAATGGGAAGGAGCGATAAACACACTGCTCCTCTCACCGCTCCAAAGATGCTGCTTGCAGAAGATTTTTTTTTCTCCCGCCAGCGCATCGCCTCAATGTGAAAGCCCTCGGATCAGGCCTTCATGGTAGAATATCTGCTAGGAAACCACTGCTAAAGAAAGGCAACAAGCAGAAGAGACTTGTTTGGGCTAAAGAACACAAGGAATGGACATTGGACCAGTGGAAATCTGTGCTTTGGTCTGATGAGTCCAAACTTGAGATCTTTGGTTCCAACCCCCGTGTCTTTGTGCGACGCAGAAAAGGTGAACGGATGGACTCTACATGCCTGGTTCCCACCGTGAAGCATGGTGGAGGAGGTGTGATGGTGTGGGGGTGCTTTGCTGGTGACACTGTTGGGGATTTAATCAAAATTGAAGGCATACTGAACCAGCATGGCTACCACAGCATCTTGCAGCGGCATGCTTTTCCATCCGGTTTGCGTTTAGTTGGACCATCATTTATTTTTCAACAGGACAATGACCCCAAACACACCTCAGGCTGTGTAAGGGCTATTTGACCAAGAAGGAGAGTGATGGGGTGCTGCGCCAGGTGACTACCTCTTGAAGCTCATCAAGAGAATGCCAAGAGTGTGCCAAGCAGTAATCAAAGCAAAAGGTGGCTACTTTGAAGAACCTAGAATATGAAATATATTTTCAGTTGTTTCACACTTTTTTGTTATGTATAATTCCACATGTGTTCATTCATAGTTTTGATGCCTTCAGTGTGAATCTACAATTTTCATAGTCATGAAAATAAAGAAAACTCTTTTGAATGAGAAGGTGTCTAAACTTTTGGTCTGTTCTGTATATCAGTTAGTTATTCCTCCTTTTCAGCAAGCGTATTCACTGTTATTTTCTTTAGCTATTACAATAGGGTCACTATTGCATATATTTCAATATTACCATACTTATTAACCACTTCCTGCCCGCCATATAGCAAAATGACGGTGGCAAAGTGGTTGTGTTATCCTGATTGGACGTCTCCCTTTTGCGGCGATCGCTATTGCGGTGTGTCACTCTGACGCACCGCAACTCCGATCTATGTAAAGAGTCTCTGAAAGACTCTCTGAAAGAGACTCTTTACCACATGATCAGCCGTGTCCAATCACAGCTGATCATGATGTAAACAGGAACTGGCTTTTCCTCACTCATGTCTGGCAGACGCAAGTAGAGGAGAGACAATCGGCTGCTCTCCTGACAGGGGGGGTCTGTGCAGATTGTTTATCAGCACAGCTCCCCCACGGGTGCCCACACTGGACCACCAGGGATGCCACCAGGACCACCAGGAGTGGCCACCCCTGATGACTACCAGGTATGGCATCCCTGGTGGCCATGGGTGGCAATGTGTACCCACACATGATGCCAGACAGTGTCCACCAGCAATACCTGCCAGTGTCTCCTAATCAGTGATGCCCATCAGTGCCATTAATCAGTGTCCATCAGTGCCACCTATTAGTGTCCATCCATGTCGATCAGTGCCGCCTATCAGTGCCCATCAGTGCCACCCATAGGTGCCCTTCAGTGTCGCCTATCAGTGCCCATCAGTGTCGCCTATCAGTGCCCATAAGTGCCACCTATGAGTGCCCATCTGTGCCGCCTATGAAGGCCCATCAGTGCTGTATATCAGTGCCACCTATCAGTGCCCATCAGTGTCGCATATCAGTGCCTATCATCAGTGCCCATCAGTGCCACCTCATCAGTACCACCTCATCCATGCTTAACAGTGCCACCTTATCAGTGCCCGTCAGTGTATCCGCATCTGTGCCCATCAGTGAAGGAGAAAACTAACTTATCTACAAAATGTTATAACAGGAATGGAAAAAAACATTTATTTTTTTCAAAATTTTCTGTCTTTTTTTTATTTAATTTCGCAAAAAATGGAAACCACAGAGGTGATCAAATGCCACCAAAAGAAATCTCCATTTGTGAGAACAAAATCATACAAATTCTGTTTGGGTACAATGTAGATTGCGCAATTGTAATTTAAACAGAAAAAGCGCTGAAAGCTGAAAATTGGCCTGGGCAGGAAGGGGGGGGGGGGGTTGGGTAAGTACCCTGTATTGAAGTGGTTAACTATTCACTCGTTTCATTACCCCTGGAGTTAGGCACAAGTAGGCTGTAAATCTATTCTGAAGCTATAGAGAGGCTGATTATATGTATTACAGAGTGACAAGCACAAGCTGTGAATGTACATCTGTGGAGTGGTAAGAGAAGCTAGATAAAGCGATGGTATTGGTTTGTGTCACTCACATTCCATAGTATGCACTTGGGAAAGAAATATGTTGGTAGACAGTTTGTTGAGAGCTGATGGTAGAATAGTAGCTCATATGATTTGTGTCGCGTTCATAGTGATGACATGAAACCTAAAGGACTTCAATGCTATAGAACTGAGCTATGCTACATATAAAGGTTAATATACTGCTGATGACATACCCCGGATGGCCAGGGTTCCTTTCTGATTAAGATACATAGGATATGTCTCTGACTTGTTTATACTGTAGTTGGTCTTTCCATTTAATTTAAAAAAATAGTTCTATTTATCTACAGGTCGTTGTGGTCACACAGTTCCATACACTATTACTATATTATTTCACATATTTAAAAGGCAACATGACCTAAATTGTAACAAATGTAAAACGATAACATGGACAGCCGCTCTCCAAAAAACCTTGATGGTTGTCTTTATTTAAAAAAGGAAAAATGCACTACAAGTCACAACAAACTACACGGGAGTAAAACAGTTGACGCGTTTCGCACTATAAATTAGTGCCTAATCATATGATTAAGCACAATTGATGGCACAGTGGCTGCGTTTGATGGCACAGTGGCGACAATTGATGGCACAGTGGCTGCGTTTGATGGCACAGTGGTAACAATTGATGGCACAGTGGCTGCGTTTGATGGCACAGTGGCGACAATTGACGACACAGTGGCTGCGTTTGATGGCACAGTGGCAACAATTGATGGCACAGTGGCAACAATTGATGACACAGTGGCTGCGTTTGATGGCACAGTGGTGACAATTAATGGCACAGTGGCTGCGTTTGATGGCACAGTGGCAACAATTGATGGCACAGTGGCTGCGTTTGATGGCACAGTGGAGACAATTGATGACACAGTGGCTGCGTTTGATGGCACAGTGGCAACAATTGATGGCACAGTGGCGACAATTGATGGCACAGTGGCTGCGTTTGATGGCACAGTGGTGACAATTAATAGCACAGTGGCTGCGTTTGATGGCACAGTGGCAACAATTGATGGCACAGTGGCGACAATTGATGGCACAGTGGCTGCGTTTGATGGCACTGTGGCAACAATTGATGACACAGTGGCTGCGTTAAAATGGCACAGTGGTGACAATTAATGGCACAGTGGCTGCGTTTGATGGCACAGTGGCGACAATTGATGGCACAGTGGCGACAATTGATGACACAGTGGCTGCGTTTGATTGCACAGTGGCTGCGTTTGATGGCACAGTGGCGACAATTGATGACACAGTGGCTGCGTTTAATGGCACAGTGGTGACAATTAATGACACAGTGGCTGCATTTGATGGCACAGTGGCAACAATTGATGGCACATTATTGACAATTGATGGCACAGTGGCTGCGTTTGATGGCACAGTGGCGACAATTGATGGCACAGTGGCGACAATTGATGACACAGTGGCTGCGTTTGATTGCACAGTGGCTGCGTTTGATGGCACAGTGGCGACAATTGATGACACAGTGGCTGCGTTTAATGGCACAGTGGTGACAATTAATGACACAGTGGCTGCATTTGATGGCACAGTGGCAACAATTGATGGCACATTATTGACAATTGATGGCACAGTGGCTGCGTTTGATGGCACAGTGACGACAATTGATGACACAGTGGCTGCGTTTAATGGCAGTGGTGACAATTAATGGCACAGTGGCTGCATTTGATGGCACAGTGGCAACAATTGATGGCACAGTATTGACAATTGATGGCACAGTGGCTGCGTTTGATGGCACAGTGGCTGCATTTGATGGCACAGTGGCGACAATTGATGGGCACAGTGAGGCTGCAATTGATGTTTGTTTGCGCCCCCCTAAAAATGTTGAGCACCAGCCGCCACTATGGAGCACAGTTGTGCCTGTATCTCTTTAGTCAGTTTTTTTTGACTCCCCCATCCCCACCAGGTTTAGCAACATATTCTGTAGTAATATGTACATCCTAGGAAAGTATTCCCTGCTGCGTTAGATATCACTCACAGCCTGGAGCGCAGAAGGGGCATGCAACGTACAGAGCAGGGAAAGTACTTCCATGTTGTGTTAGAAGTCACCAGCAGCCCTCCAGCGCTTCCAACACTGACACACCCCCAGCAGCCCAACAATGGAACATAGAGGAGGTTATGGGATCATGTGACTTCTGGATTAAAGAAAAAAAAGTACTTTGGGTGCAGCCTGTACAGAGATACTTTGATTTCAAAATGGTGCATAAAAATATATGTGTGTTTGAAAATGGCATCATCCTTTAAATAATTCATCTACCTGTTATTGTTATTGCAAATGACATAGAAACAACGTAGTGGTAGATCTGATAACCACAACACAGTAACTCTGAGATCAATGTATTCTGCGATTTCTTTGATCTCTTGCATGACCCCAAAGTAACCACGATGCAATCACTTTGCAATGTGTTTTAGATGACATTTGTGTTTAATATAATTTAATACGGATTGCAAATTTTCAACAACTACATTAAATAGATAAATAGACCGGACACACTGCTACATGCAGCATCCATATGCATTGGGAGACGGCTAATTCCGCTCTTGCAGATCATTAATCAAATTCCAGATGTGGACAAATTCAAAACTGACATAATTTCTGTCACTAATGTATTATCTTTATATAATGCAGATTGTGGGACTTCAAGAGCAAACAGCCGATAGTAAGGATGAAATAGCTGAGGGGGGTCTAATTGTCTACATCCAAAGGCCAGTTGTGCAAAAGATAAAAAGCATCATACAGATGTGTGAGCCTTTATATAAAATAGCAAAAAATAAACAGGTAATTCAAAGTACTGGTATGTGTCGACTTTCAGAATGTGTCAATTTAGTAATGGCTTCACAACTTGAATACTGTACACTTTTTGACCCGCCCATAATAAAAATACGTCATTACTTTGATGTTTAATACCAGTGTTATGGCAGCATCTAGCTGACATTTTTTACTATGACCGGTTCTGCATCAGATAAAAGTAGTCCCACGGGCAGATTTTCAGTTGTTGATCACTTTTGGTAGCACTTCCCGGTTGGTCCTGGGCTTACCGACCCATCAGTAAAGCCCAGAAGTAATCCAATGTGGCCGTTTGCTGGGGAAGAAGTCGAGTGAGGCCAGGATGGCTGCCGCTCATCTCTATGCCCTTGGAGGACTGGAGCCACATCTGATGCCACTTTGGGCCAAAACAAATCTTTTTTTTAAGGTCGAAATGCAAAAAAAAAACATTTTTTTTCTTTTGTTTTTAAAGGTAAATGAGAGATCTGAGCCCTTTTTACCTTTTACCCCAGATCTCTCAATAAAGAGGACCTGTCATCCTTATTTCTATTAGAAGTTTACATTCCTTGCAACCAAAAAATAAAGAAACAGTGTAAAAAATAACAAAACGTAAAATAAATTAGATTTTTTTTTAAAAGCGACCCACCCCCCAGACGCAAACGCATACGTAAGTTGCGCCCACATATGTAAAAGGTGTTCCATCCACACATGTGAGGTATTGTCGTGATCATTAGAGTGAGAGCAATACTTCTAGCACAAGACTTCCTCTGTAGCTCTAAACAGTTAATCTGTAAAAAATAAAAAATAAAGCGTCGCCTATGGAGATTTTTAAGTACCATTGTTTATCACCATTCCACAAGCGTGTGCAATTTTAAAGCATGACATGTTAGGTATCTGTACTCGGCGTAACATCATCTTTCACATTATCCCAAAAAATAGGGGCAACTATTGTGTGTTTTTTTTTTTATATTCATTAACCACTTAAGGACCACCTAACGCCAATATACGTCGGCAGAATGGCACGGCTGGGCACAGGCACGTACAGGTACGTTGCCCTTTAAATGCCCAGCCGTGGGTCGCGCGCACGCCGCCGCCGGCGCAATCGCGACTGGGTCTGAAGCTCCGTGACCACACCTGCGGAACCGATCGCCGCTGGAGTCCCGCAATCGGGTCACAGGAGCTGAAGAATGGGGAGAGGTGAGTGTAAACACACCTTTCCCATTCTTCTCTGTGGCTTGTCACAGAGAAGGTTTTTACCTTAATGCATTCTATCCACCGATATTACACAAGAGTCTCAAGTGTCTCCAGTGGCGGCTGGTGGTATTTTTCTGGGGGGGGGGTGCAAACAATCCACCCCCCCCCCCGGTGGTTCGGTCAGGTCACAGGCACCCCTCCCAGTCGGTCGGTCACCAGCCCCGCACTTACTCCATCTAGGTTGCAAGCAGCGCTTCCTCTGGGCGGCGGCTTCACACTGCGTCTCCTTCTCCTCTGATTCAAGGCAGCTTCCCCTGCGTCTCCCCCCTCCTCCTCCTCGACGGCCAATAAGATCACTTCTCTCAGCATCGGATGACTGAGAAGAGGGGGCGGGGCGGGGCTGAGCCACGGCTCCATGTTTGAATGGACACACAAAGCAGCGGCGCGGCTTGGGTGCCCTCATAGTAAGCTGCTTGCCGTGGGTACACTCAGCAGAAGGGAGGGGGCAGAAGCGCAGGCGAGGAACTTAAGAAGAGGAGTATCCAGGCTGCTCTGTGCAAAACCACTGCGCAGAGCAGGTACATATGACATCTTTGTTTTTTTAAACAAAAAAAAGAGACTTTAGTATTACTTTAAGGTAAAAAACCTGAAGCCTTTACAACCACTTTTAAGCCCTATACACACGATCGGTTTGTCTGATGAAAACGGACTGATGGACCGTTTTCATGAGACAAACTGATCGTGTGTGGGCCCCATCGGTTTGTTTTCCATTGGTGAAAAAAAATAGAACATGTTTTAAAATTTTCCTATGGATAAAAAACCGATAGAAAAAACAGATCGTCTGTCTGGAAGTCCATCGGTCAAAAATCCACGCATGCTCAGAATCAAGTCGACGCATGCTCGGATGCATTGAATTTCATTTTTCTCAGCACGTCGTAGTGTTTTACGTGGACACAGTCGTATTTTTGACCGATGGTGTGTAGGCAAGACTGATGAAAGTCAGCTTCATCGGATATCCAACGAAAAAATCCATCGGATTGGATTCCATCAGATATCCGATCGTGTGTACAGGGCTTAAAGGGTCACTAAAGGAAAACATTTTTTTTGCTGAAATGACTGTTTACAGGGTATAGAGACATAATAGTTAAAAATGATTAAAAATAGATAAAAAACAATCATATAATGTACCTGCAGTTTAGTTTCGTTTTTGCTGTTGTTTCCTGCTTCTCTGATGTACAGAGCCAGAGAGCCAATAGAGGGCAGTGATGCTTTGTAAAACAAAACTGTATTGGTGCTGACACACAGTAATCAAACCTCCTTGATTAGTCACCACAGTGAGAAATCTCCCAATACTGTGGTGATCAGGAAACAGACAACCAGGAAGTGTCCAGAACAGAGAGGAATTACTGCAACATCAAAGCAAAAACGAACAATGAGGACATGAAACCAGGACTGCAGTAAGGTAAAGGAAGCTATTTAGCTAAAAAAAAAAAAAAAAATTCCTTTAGTGACCCTTTAACCACTTAACGCCCGCCGCACGCCTATTTACGTCCACAGAATGGCACGTACAGGCAGATGGGCGTATATATACGTCCCCGCCTTCTAGCGGGTCAGGGGTCCGATCGGGACCCCCTCCGCTGCTTGCGGCGGGCGGATTCCCGCGGGGAGCGATCCGGGACGACGGCGCGGCTATTCGTTTATAGCCGCCCCGTAGTGATCCCCCCCCTGGAGCTGAAGAACGGGGAGAGCCGTATGTACTCACGGCTTCCCCGTGCTTCACTGTGGCGGCTGCATCGATCGTGTGATCCCTTTTATAGGGAGACTCGATCGATGACGTCAGTCCTACAGCCACACCCCCCTACAGTTGTAAACACACACTAGATGAACCCTAACTCCTAAAGCGCCCCCTGTGGTTAACTCCCAAACTGCAACTGTCATTTTCACAATAAACAATGCAATTTAAATGCATTTTTTGCTGTGAAAATGACAATGGTCCCAAAAATGTGTCAAAATTGTCCGAAGTGTCCGCCATAATGTCGCAGTCACGAAAAAAAAACGCTGATCGCCGCCAATAGTAGTAAAAAAAAAATAGTTAATAAAAATGCAAAAAAACTATCCCCTATTTTGTAAACGCTATACATTTTGCGCAAACCAATCGATAAACACTTATTGCGATTTTTTTTACCAAAAATAGGTAGAAGAATACGTATCGACCTAAACTGAGGAAATTTTTTTTTTATATATGTTTTTGGGGGATATTTATTATAGCAAAAAGTAAAAAATATTGCATTTTTTCAAAATTGTCGCTCTATTTTTGTTTATAGCGCAAAAAATAAAAACCACAGAGGTGATCAAATACCACCAAAAGAAAGCTCTATTTGTGGGGAAAAAAGGACGCCAATTTTGTTTGGGAGCCACGTCGCACGACCGCGCAATTGTCTGTTAAAGCGACGCAGTGCCGAATCGCAAAACCTGGCCTGGGCATTTAGCAACAAAATGGTCCGGGGCTTAAGTGGTTAAGTGAGGTGAGTAAATTGCAATGCTTAAATTTACTAATGAAAATTCCCAGTCTAAGAAATGTTGGCGAGACTGCATAGAGGCCACACAGGATTTGTAAGTGATGAAGAGGATTCTGACTGAGCCCATTTTGATACATAGGGGTTGCATGCTGGTTGGTGACAGTGCCACTTGTTTATGGATTTTCTACAAGAATATTAAAAGAATGTACTCTATAAGGGAGAAAAATAATCTCTAGCAGATATAAATGCCTTGGGTGCCACTGAGGCAGGAAGTGATGAAAATCTTTTCACCGGGAACACAGGCAGCAATAAAACCTATATTTTCTAAAAATATAGAAATAATAATAACAACAATTTGAGTCATATAACGTATTACAATCATCAGAATAAGCATCAATCATCAATATTTAGTATCTAGATTAGAATTTACTGATAATTATATTATTTTTCTATTCTAAGGGAAGCTTTCTACAATTAAAAGCGAATACACACATTTTATGGTACATTTTATTTGGAATTTTCTTCTCTATTTACTAGACAGCATTTTATTTTTTAGCCTCTGCTATTATGTTATTTTACTTCCAGCACCACATGAAGTTAGCACAAGCTTTAGCATTTATTTTGAAATGCCAGACAATGAGAATTTATCAGAGCTCTGTTCACTGCAATAGATATATCAACAGGAATAAAAATGATAAGCATTAGTCCTTATGTATTTCAAAGGCAGTTTGTGGTCTGTAGCAGAAGATTGATGTAGCCAGCTCCTAAGAATTATTGAATGGCTGTGTCAATGTACACACAGATTTTTGGATACATTTTTTTTTTTACAGGAAATGATTTTTGCCTAGTAAAAGAATGCGATTAAACAATTACATATTTTTTGCCTGTCCACTGACTGCATAGTAAATTCATTTTGTATTGCGAAGCATTTTGTTTTCTTTGTTACCACTTGTAAAAAACATTATAGTGGCCTTGTTTAATGGCAATGATTTAAGTATAGCTGTAGAGAGTGGAAACAGCCATTGTGTAGGTCTAATAGTGAATTCCAAGTTACAGACAACAAGACAAAGGGCTAGATTCACATAGATCAGCGGATCTTTAGATCCGCGTGATCTATGTGATTTAAGATCCGCTGCCGCAAGTTTGAGAGGCAAGTGGGTAATTCACAAACCACTTACCTCCAAACTTGCGGCGGCGGATCGTAAAACCCCCGGCGGAATTCAAATTCCGCGGCTAGGGGGAGTGTACTATTTAAATCAGGCGCGTCCCCGCACCGATTTAAATGAGCATGCGTCGTCCACGAAATTTCCCGGCGTGCATTGCTCCCACTGACGTCGCTAGGACGTCAGTGGTTTCGGCGTGAGCGTAACTTGCAACGCGCGGGTTTCTGAATCGGCGCGGGAACGACAGCTATACTTAACATTGGCTGCGCCTCATAGAAGCAGGGGTAAGTATACGCCGGGAAAACCGCTACGGAAACGTCGTAACAACACTGCGTCGGCCGCGTACGTTCGTGAATTGTCGTATCTCGCTGATTTACATATTTCTCAGCGTGAGCCCTGGTTCACACTGGGTACGATTTGGAACGATTTGAGATGCGATTTGACATGTCAAATCGCATCTCAAATCGGCGGCAATTGTCGGCAATGGCACTGTCCTAATCAGTGCGACGCCGCATCTGCGATTTCAAAAAGTAGTTCCTGTACTACTTTTTGCGATTTCGGGCCGCGATTTACATTAAATTGCGGCCGAAATCGCGGCAAATCGCGGCAAAATCGCGATTTTGAATTCGCAGCAGTGTGAACCTAGGCTAAATCAGCGAGAACGCCATTTTTAAATTGCAGGTAAGATCCGACGGTGTAACACAGTTACACCTGTCGGATCTTAGGCATATCTATGCGTAACTGATTCTATGAATCAGGCGCATAGATACGACCAGCCTAAGTCAGAGATACGACGGCGTATCAGGAGATACACTGTCGTATCTCTCTGTGAATCTAGCCCCACAAGTTTAGGCATATTTGTCGATTTACATAATTTTAATTGATTTTCGACCTTGAATATTCTACCCATCCCACTAATAAAGAAATGTTTTTTTCAGTTTTGTAAAAAAAGCTGCTGTGCTATTTTTGGTGTGGCAGTCCTATAATAATAATAATACCGTATTTTCCGGCGTATAAGATGACCTTTTGTACTTAAAAATATCCCCCAAAAATTGGGGGTCGTCTTATACGCTGGTACCTGTATGCAGAGTCAGATTGCAAAACGATCTGCACAGTGGAGGTAAGTATAACATGTATGTTATTTAAAAAAAAAAAAAAATGTACCTTTAGTGTTCCTTTAAAACACTTCACATCCCTGATATATGCCTGCTGTACCATGTACTTGAATAAGAAAGTATCCTATTCTATTTGTATTGCTTAGTTAGAAATAACTCACTTAAATCTGACCAAGCAAGAGTCTTGTAGGCATCCCGGGTATGATTTTTTTTTTAAAACAAAATTATAAATTATAATATAATAAATAATTATAAATAATTATAACAAATAATAATATAATTATAATAAAATTTATTCAATAATGTAATCAACTCAAAATCACTGAAATTTGCAGTTGCAGAATTGTCGCTGTCATTATTCTTTTTTTTTTATGACGAATTTCCCCGCAAATCGCTATCGCACATTTCTGCAAGTGATTATAATTTATTATCGCTATTTTCTAGCTGATCTAAAACCATTTTTGACACTTTTGGACAATCTACAGTTTTTAGGCAGAAATTTTTTGATATATAAAAGTACATGCAGGGCACTGGGCAGACCACTAGGGACAAGGGGGGTGTGTATTTTTTACATACAGTACTGTAATCTATAAGATTACAGTATACTGTATGTAAAGTGTTTGTTTACTTTTTTGAATTTGGCGCCGTTCTCCGCCCCCGTGCGTCGTAACGTCGCAGGGAACGGAGATCGGCGGCACACGGGGACTGTGAATCGAGCGAGGAGGTCCCGCTCGCTCACACAGCGGGGTGGCATCGCTGGATCCAGGGACAAGGTGAGTAACTTGCCTGTGGATCCAGCGAAAGGTAAGCCGCGCCGCTGCACGTCCACCCCGAGCGTGACTCGGGGTTACCGATCTTAGCATTGAAAACCAACCCCGAGTCACGCTCGGGTTTACCGTCAGGGGGGTTAATGTGAAATCACTTGTGTTCCTGCCAGTCCCACTGCTTTCCTATTGAAACCTGACCACACTATGCAGGAGAGCACACTGTGGTCAGTTCTCTAATGTTCTCTTCTCCAATGATCAGATGTCCTGACACGCCCCCACTGCACAGCCATTTACAGGGCAGCTCAGTGTGCTGTCGCCATCTGTGGCCCATTGTAGAGATTTCCCTTCACTTCCTGCCCCATAGCCAAAACAGGAAGTGACGGGAAATCCCAGCAAATTAAGGGTATTCCTTGGTGACCCCCAGCTCACCAGAACTAGTTTTCCCATTGAAAGATTGCCTCTCTATTACTTTTTTGGGATCAAACCAAAATCTAGGATTTTCTTTAATTTAACTTGATTTCAATAATAATGGTAAGATAGAGAGGGTGAATCGCTTTAATAAGGACACAGACAGGAATAAAAACTGTCAGGCATTCTAATCCCTCTCCACTCTATCCAAAACTTTAAAAAAATATTGGGCTGGATTCAAGAAGCAATTGCGCCTGTGTAACCATAGTTACACAGGCGCAATTGCTTACTTGCCCCGGCGTAACGAATGCTCCTGATTCAGGAACCTCGTTACGCCGACTGCAGCCTAAGATATGCACGGCATAAGGCTCTTATGCCCGCATATCTTAGGCTGCATTCTTGCGATGGCCGCTAGGTGGCGTTCCCGTTGTGCTCAGCGTATAGTATGCAAATTGCATACTAACGCCGAGTCACAACGTTGCGCGAGCCCTGCGTACGTAGTTTACGTCGTTTCCGTACGGCGTCTTTCGCGTAAGGCTGCCCCTGCTATTAGCAGGGGCAGCCAATGTTACGTATACCCGTCGTTCCCGCTTTGCGAAATTTCAAATTTACGTAGTTTGGGTACGTGATTCGTGAATGGCGCTGGACGCCATTTGCCGCAATGCACGTCGGGAAAGTTTCCCGACGGAGCATGCGCTCTACGATCGGCGCGGGAACGCGCCTAATTTAAATGATTCCCGCCCCTTACGGGATCATTTAAATTGCGCGTGCTTACGCCGGGCATTTTGCCGGCGCGCCCACGCAATTTACGGAGCTACTGCTCCGTGAATCAAGGGCAGCGTAGTAATTTTTCGGGGGCGCAGGGCAAAAACGTTGCCCTGGGCCTCCGTAAAAAATGCGCAATTGTACTTGAATCTAGCCCATTGTTAGTAAGAATACTACACTGCCAGTTCTATATTGAAGTGTAAGAGATGTACATTTGTTTAATATATGGAGCTTACTGCCAGCACTGATATGCGTTCCCATACCTTCAATATGACTACTTATTATAAAGTGCTGCGCTACTCTTAATTAGGTCAACAATGCAACAATGCAATTCAATGAGCACATTGCACTGTTGACCTAATTAAGAGTAGCGCAGCGCTTTATAATAAGTCGTTTTAAAAAAAGTTTGCCTTTAGTTATACTTTACTGTGAGGCCTCGTACACACGACCGAGGAACTTGTTGGAAAAGACACATCGTTTTCCTCGACGAGTTCCTTGTTAGGCTTGTCCAGGAACTCGACAAGCTTGCTTTGCATACACACGGTCAAGACAAAATCTCCTTGTTCTCAAACGCGGTGACGTACAACACATACAATGGCAGGGGAAGTTTGATTCCACTGGTACAACCCTTGGGGCTGCTTTTGCTAATCTCATATTACTGCGTGTTAGGTAAAAGTTTGGTAAGAGACGATTTGCACTTTTCAGTCTGTTACAGCGTGACAAATGTGCTATCTCCATTACAAATGCTACTTTTACCGAAGGTGCGCTCCCGTCTCATACTTTATTATGAGCATGCGCGGGTTTCTTGGCATACAGACGCTCGTGTTTCTCGTCGAAAAACCAGCCCGACGAGGAACACGACAAGGAAATTGAGACTCCCATCGAGGAAAAAGAGAACATGTTCTCTTTTTTTCCTCGTCGAGTTCCTCGACAGTTTCCTCGATGAAAAACATACACACGACCGGTTTCCTCGGCAAAAAAGCTCTGCTACCAAGTTTCTTGATGGATTCTGTCGAGGAAAACGGTCGTGTGTACGAGGCCTCAGTCAATATCATAAGACTCGGTCAACCAATTTTCCACCTCACACCACACTCCCTCTTACTATTGGTCAGTGAGACAGCCTATCTTTGTAATTGACCAATAGCAAGGTGCGGGGGCGGGGGACCTAGATCTAAGCCTTCATTTGCAGAATTGAACTCTCACTAGATTTACTAGCAATCAGCTCTAAATTTACTATATCAGCTCTTAGTTTGTAACATTTATAGTTATCACAGATTTACACTAAGAGTACCATTACTCTGAAACAGCAACACGCTTTTATTTATCTTGGTCGTTGTCTATAATAATTTAATGACAGCGATATGAATGATACCCGTTTGCTTTATTTGAAATATGCGTTCCTGTTACTTTATATATTATCACTGTCATACTGTTTATACCTATCCATATCTGAGCCTTGTCTTGCCTTGACTCTGTGTCATTTAAGTTGTCATTTTTCACGGAGTGGTTGTTGTAGCTCCTGGTGGGAGACGATCCCACTCGCCAATCTTTCTGATGTTAGGACAATGAGTGAATGACTTTTCAACATCTCATCAATCTATTTTACTTTATTGTCCTGATGTCTGACTGATAGGAGCTGTAAACAAGGACTGCCTGTCAGTTTCTTCTTCAGTGTTTATAATGGAATGGTGGCCACCCCTCTGGATGAGTAACAATCAATCACCCACAATGGTCTTAATAAAAGCTGAGCAGAGTTGTCATAAAGGGGGATCTATCACACTGAATGTACAAACAATTAATCTCAGCTTTAAAGCAGTAAATGATCACAATACATTATTATACGCAATGGCTTAGCAGCATGCATCAGACATATTATGTGACATAAATTGGTTTGTTTTCATAAGGCAGTGCAAAGGGCAATCATGATTGGAAAATTAAATTTTAGCAACCAATCATATTTCAGCTTACAGCAAGCGTGTTTAATAATTAATAATAAAAACTGCTTTATTTCAAAACGACAAGCAAATGTTAATGAGTGTGAAAGTGCAGTAACCCATAGCATCCAATTTGAATTCAACTTTCATTTGTTTACCCATACTAAGCTTGGTTGCTATGTATTATTGCATAGCAGGACTTTGGCACACTACAGTATGTTGTGCTTTGACCCACTCCTTCCCACTTGCATCAGTTCAACCTTTGTATGCTGGTTGGCTACTTTACTGGCCATAAGTGTGCCATGGAAAATGTAAGGGGCATAGCCCGGGCTATGATCTTACAATGGGAGATCAGGTCGCAGAAAAATAGATTGCCTTAATTTTATGGGGGTTTAGGTACACAGGACTTAAAGGGTCAGTAAAGGATTTTTTTTTTAGCTAAATAGCTTCCTTTACCTTACTGCAGTCCTGGTTTCATGTCCTCATTGTTCGTTTTTGCTCTGAAAAGTATTTTCTTGTTTCGCAAGATCGTAAATTTGTTTAGAATATTGTTATATTATGTAAGCAGGGTTGGATTGGCCCTGACAGCAAACTTAGGTGGGCCCCAAGTACATGGTCCAAAAATACAAAAAGTACCCATTGGGGGGTCTGTTATTTCTACCTATCATGTCATGCCTGTCTCTTTATGCCAAGCCTCCAAACCTCAGGGCCCCCCACAGCCAAGTCATTCCCATCAATGCAACACATGCTACAAAAATGTAACAAGTGATATGATTGACTGCTGCTGCCTGGCTGTGGCCTGTACATTTATTACTTGTTGGATAATTGAACAAGTACATGTATTCATGTTCAAGACACAGATGCAGCAGAAGAGGGAGTGGGTTGTCAGTCATCATTCGGGGACATATAACAATTGCTGCAGTAGCTGTGCACAGGGCTCACTTACAGGAATGATGTGGTTGGGGCCACAGGGGGTGCATTGCTCAGTGCAGAGAAGAAGGCATCTAACTATTATATATTCCTGTTTTTGGCCCACATAGTCATGGCCAATGATTGTCTGGTGGCAGGCCAGTATGAGCCTGTATATCTCAGAGAACATGGGAAATTTGCACAACAACAGAAGTTGGCAAATGCACATCTGTCTGCAGAAAATGGGAGATATTGGAACTCACTGATTTATTTTCAGACCTAACCACACTGGATGTAAAAATGTATCACAAATTCAAGCAGTGAAAGCCACTTACCTCAGCAAAATGTATTAAAAATAAATACGTGGAGAATTGTTATAGGATTAGCCCCTTTTTAACCCCCTTGAATGGGCCAAAAACGGCTGGAATCAAAATTCTATTTTTTTTTAATGGCTGTCCCAAAACAAAAAAAATACATCATGTGGCACAGTAAGAATTTTAGAATTTGTTTGGGGGTAACCAGAGGCGTATCTAGTGAAAATAGTGCCTATGGCAAGCACTGAAACTGCGCCCCTGTCGAAACATTTGAAACCCATCTTTCAGATAACCTTAACAAAAAAAACATCTAACAAAACTAGTGATATTTATCATCCCTTGTGATACCTTTAGTAGTGACATATCCTCTTTATGGAGAAATCTGGGGTTTATTAGACCCCTAATCCCTCCTCTGCCCTTCAAGGCCAGGTAAATGCAGAACCAATACGGGAAGTGATGAAATCTTCATCACTTAGGGCCTCAGTTTTCACAGAGGAGAGGGAGAAACTGATGTTCCTCCTTCTTTGTGCACTGCCAATCCGACCAGATGGAATGGGAGAGCCTAGGAGAACAGAGGAGGGCTGTGGCTGAACGCAGCAGGCATAGCGCTGCCATTGTCCATTAGCAAAGGGGCTGAAAAGGAGATCCTGCCTATGCTCGGGAGGAGGGAAGAAGAGACCCTCAGACCCTGGTAAGTGCCTTGCTGCCCAGCCACTCATCAGCCCACATAGTCATGGCCATATGGCGCCCATGACACTTGCCATGGCTGCCATACCCTAGATACGCCACTGGGGGTAACTCACTTACCAGAATGTACTAAGTTGATATTTTTCAGATTTGAGCTGCCATTAATTTTAATAAGTGAAACAGAAAAGCCTAAAGTAATCTCAATAATTGACTGACTAAAAAGATATGTCCTGTAGATCCTTTGGACCTCTAATGGTTTAGCCAGATCAAACAAAGTGATATTGCCACTTAAGTTTTGTAAACTGTAGTACATATCGCTGATGTTGATTCTGTTCTACTTAAAATTGTACTTCTTGGTTTCAAAGAAAACGATTCATCTCTAAAGAAACCACTACCTACTCAAAAGATATTAATGATGATTTTGTTGAGAATGAAGACATCACTGATGTCAACGTTTAGCATGTAACTGTCTTACACGTTGTTATAAGGTTTTGTATGACCATAACTGCTGTATATATAAGTATGTATGACCATAGTCTGCTGTATATACAAACCTTTCGGCAGAACATAAAGTTCTTCTTACTCTTGCATGCACTCAAGTGTCTTATGAAAGAAAATCGTAAAAGTGCAGATTAAGGTCTTGGATTAGAAGTAATCTTCTAGAATTCCTTATTTTACTGAACACATGGCATATCAGCTAAACATTAGTTTATGATGTCATCCTTGTTAAATCGTTCTTATTCTCCTTCATTTTAATTAGAGAGACGTTGCTAATATATATAGCACCTTAAGGACTGCTAAAAGTTTTTTTCTAAACCCAAGAACAAAACTGTAGCATATTGCAGTTTATGAATCTTATGATGATGTGGCAGCAATATGTTCTTTTTTTATTCTTTTTTTTTTGTCTTCATATTCACAGTAGGTTCCTTTTTTAGATATTTTTTTCCCCTTAACTTTCACCTGGTCATCTGACCAGCAACACTTCACCTGTCTGGTGAACGGTAATGCTCACTTCTTCACTTCACTTTACCCTTGGACAGCAGCATTGCCAACCTGTGGAGAGGGCAGTGTTCAATGGACTAGTAGATTTAGATGGACTTTACATAGGTGAGTAAAGCCTAACTAACATTTTGTAAGTTATTCAGTTATAAAAAAAATATTTTTGTTGATTTTGGAATAAAGGTTGCGAATAAATTCTGATAATTGTAACTACCACTACCAGTGTTAAATGTTTTTTCCTAACACTCTAACAGCCACTTGTTTTCTACACTTCTACAGTTTCTTCCTGGTTTCCAGGCCTAGGCAAATTATGTCATAAATCCCAGGAGCCTTCAGGAGGGGAGGAGGGGCTTTCTCAGCTAAGCACACCCTCCTGCCTGCATACCTGAGCTAAGGTCAGATGGATTCCAGCAAGTAAATGCTACATGAACCAACTGTCCTTACTAAAGGTGGCCAAAGGCCAAAATGCTGTTTTTCTCAGCAAAATAAAGCATGGAGACATGGATGGATGGGTTGGTGGGTTTGCTTTGAATTCCAAAAAAATATTTAAATAGCCTTTTTGGTTTGTGGTGCTCAGATGCCGTGTAGTTCTGCTTTAAGAAAAGGTAGAAGATAACAGACTTATTGTCAGGATTAACAGGCTATACAACTACTATTTTACAGGGTGGACCCAGAAAAACAAAGACTGGTATGTTAATACTGGTGACAGACGGCATCATATACAGCATGTCATTTTTTAGATTTTGTCCATGGTTCCACCTAAATATACAGATGACATCTTTGTATTACAGTAGTCATCATTCCATTGGTCATCATCCTCATCAAACTTGCATGACAAATTACTGGTCGTCGTTATTATACTTATTGACACTTGATTGACCAATGACTGGGTATGTAATTTTACTGTTTACATCTTAGGTGATGTTCACTGAACACAAAAATGTAGATGTCAGAGGGAATAATTTTCTCATTATATTTGCACAATTGCATTATAAATAAGATACGAATTACATTTAAGTCATGGGTTAAAAAAACTAAATGTAGCTAGTTGAAAATTGTTGTTCAGCCTTTCCCAATCTTTTCAGCACTGAGGAACCCTTGAACTTTCCGGTCTCAGGCAACCCCTGCTAAAAATGACTATATCTACAACTCAAGATACATTAGTCTGATGATTAGTGGGAAGAATGCTCATTACACTTGTGGTCACTGGGGAGAATTATGCACTTACAGATCGCTAAAAACGATCAATGTTGTCAGTGGGAACTTATCTGAGAGACAGACATTGCTCATCACTCAAGGAACCCCTAGCAACCTCTGGGGGAACCCTAGGGTTTCATGGAACACTGGTAAAGAAATCCTGCTTTAGTTGTATCATGTTGAAAAAAATTGATGGGCTAGCCAGGTGGGTCCTACAACATAACTTTCTTGGGTGGGTCCTAAAATAAGGTGACCAGATTTTTAAAATGAAATCCGGGGACATACTTTTTCTTTACTAGTAATGGCAACAATCAGCGACTCTCTGCCCGTCGCCGCCCGCCTCACAGCCTCTTAAGTCTTACTCTTCGGGCCCCGGCTACTACTGGATGGGGAGCGGAGGAAGATCACTCTGCCAGGGAAGGCAAGGAGATAGGCAGGTGGCTGGCCAGGATTTGAGCCAAGGCAGAAGAACATGCGAGCGAAGCTGAATGGGCATGCGCCCGAAACTGAAGAAATATTCCCTCTGCTCCGACCAGCACATGATCATCAGAAAGGGGCACAGATAATGGGAAAAATACAACCCCCTTATGCTAGTAGGCACGGCAGAGCGGGGGTGTGTAATTCTATTTTTTTTATTTTAATTCTGCACTGATTGTCTTTGAAATTGCCCCTGCCCCCTATTAAATCCAATCTGGGGACAAAACCAGGGACAGACTTGGTCCAGGGACAGTGTCCTCAATCAGGGGACTGTCCCCTGAAACTGGGGATGTCTGGTCACCCTATCCTAAAATCCTAGTCTGCCCCTCTATGTAAATATATTTATATTAGATGAATCTATTTTTAATGATAATGGAGAAAAAATTGTGGCTGATAACTATACAGGAAAAAATAAACCCCCATTCGCCTCTGTCATCTACAGGCACAGGTTTACAGTGCTTAATGGTAAATCTGGTCCTTGGCCAGGGTTATCTTTCAATAACTGGCCATAGAAGTTAGATAGCAGATGCATCCTGTCAGTGAATCCTGCAATTGTACAACCTTTTCTGTTGTCTTTTAGGTCATCGAAATTTTTATTTTGGGGATAATGTACACATTTTTTAAACATTCCCCAGGCCAATGCTTGTTACTGGGCATATGCCTAAGGTGCTAGTTTATCCATAGAGTAGTGTAAAGTCCATTTCTATATACCATCAGAGTAATGATAAGCTCTGTAAAGACATTTGGCACCAATCTACTTAGTGAAGCTTTCACATATCCTCTGCTGAATTGTGTGTTTTGTTTTATTGTGCAGTTATTAGTTTATGCAGCACATCCTTGCTTTGCCAAAATACACATCCAATTCAATTTATGGGAAGTCATTTACTTGCTCTCACTTATTATCATTAATGTGATTGTGTGTTTAAGATTTGAACCTACAGGTTGCCAAACCTAATACCCAGCAGCCTCTAAATATATCTAGTGTCATTAGGGGGGAAGAGAAATACACCAAAGCACTAAAAAGCCCAAACAGCCAGCCCCATTGTTCTACAATGCCATTTGGTTAGGGAATTATGTGAGAGGGGGTCATTTGATGCCTCCTCAAGCACAACAAAGGGAAAATTCATTACTAATCATACTTCCAAGCTAGGGAAGCTGGAGAGGAACCATAAATGTGTGTTCAAAGGCCTAGATAGCCGCTTTACATGGATAGTCTAGACACAGCTGCCCATGATTTCACAATGTCACAACTAATGTTGACACAGGAACAAACTGATGGCTTGCAGGTGAGCAGACTGGTCTGAGACTGGCAGGTGAGCATATTGGTCTGAGGCTGGCAGGTGAGCAAACTGGTCTGAGGCTGGCAGGTGAGCAGATTGGTCTGAGACTGGCAGGTGAGCATATTGGTCTGAGGCTGGCAGGTGAGCAGATTGGTCTGAGGCTGGCAGGTGAGCAGACTGGTCTGAGGTTGGCATGGACAGTGTCTGAATAGTATGGCCTGGGAAAAACCTTTGTTTCTTCTTTGGTTTGACAGCTGGACTCCTACTAGAAACTGTTGGGAACTGATCAGGCTATTTGTTGATGCCAGAAATAGAACAGCAGTGAGCTGAGAGTGCCTGCTAGTAGTGGCCGAATAGGGACGAATAGGGACGAATAGGTTATCTGAGGAGTTGTTGTACATAATGGGTTGTGGAAAGAAAATCCATGGGGCATGTTACAGGGCTTGTGCAACTGATGTGAACAGGGACAATAGGCTGTGAGGCAGTAGACTTATAGTTGGTTGGAAGTGGGGTATACTGAGTACCATCTGTGGCTGCTATAGGTAACAGAGGTGAAGACATTTTGGAAGGCTGGTTAGGTTTTGGAAACCTAGCAGATGCTCATGGGAATATACAAAGAACTTCTCATAGAAATAGGATTTGTCGTTTTCCAGTAACCATCCCAAGGATCTTACCTGAATAATTCTAAAAAGAGGGACTACAAAGCAAAGCCACCTCAGTCTCGATCTTCACCAATGGCTTAATTAAATGAACAATACCTCTTGGCTGCAAAGAAATTACAACACACAATATTTTCTAATAGTTGCTCATGGGCAAATCCTGAAATCACTGGTAACAAAAATCCCTAAATTCTGCTATAAACACTAATACACCACAGAGTTTGGGTCCACCTTAACACAAAAAGAAAAGACTGAAACGGCTGAAAAGGCAGACAACAAACTCAAAGTTTCCAAATGTATATCATCTGGTCTTTGGCCTTAGCATTTTATAATGAAGAAAGGAAGCAGTTACTGTACCTGTAATCTAGTAGGACCAGATACATGAGATACACATAGGAAGATACCACATTTAAATGCAGACAACACATTAGCGAGCATACACCATGCAAAATGTAGCGCCCTGTTCCCATTGAGTGGGCACTATGTGTTAAATTATAGTTGCCTGAGCAGTAGTTTTGGCTCTGAATAATTATCCTAAATTGTTGATTCTGTTCAGTTCAGCTGGGTTGCACAAGTTTCCCCCCTGACGGTGGGTGTTGCTGGTCATGGTCATGGTTGGAAAGGCAACAAGCTGGATATATTGGGTATCTCTATACCAGAAGAGGCTCAGGGGGCGTGGTCAACCCGTTGTGCATTCTGGGGAGGGGTTCCTCTCCCGACTGGATGGCCCTCTTGGCCTCAGAGATGTGTGTGCTGTTTGTAGCCTCGGGGCCGGCTGGCCTGAGGTCTAGCAACTGATAGTAGGCCCAGGAGTTTCTGGGGCCTACTGATCCAGGGATGGTCCTTATCTATAGAAGGAAGCTGAACCAGAGGGATTCAATTGATGGACTTACCCTGGCGGATTTACCTCACTGTGCTGCCGGTCTGGCTGAAAGATTCTTGGCACCGTAAGCTGTGTAACTTTTGTTGGAACTATATCGAGTGTGCAGTCAGTTACATGATCTTGTGGCAGAAGATCGTGGGACAGCCTGACGACACTTATCAAGTCTGTGGCAGAGACTTTGACGAGCTTCACATCAGCTGCTAGGCCGGTGAGAGAAGGCCTATCTGGTGGTTGCTGGAATCCAGTGTGGAGCTGAGTTAATCCTCTGGACCTAGGTTGTACCCGTGATCCGCAAAACAAAAGTACCTGAGTCTTTCCCTGTCCCTCTACCCCTCTGTTGGAGAACTTTGCTTAATAAAACCTTTGAAAGAGACTTTGTGTTGGTGCGTTCATTCTTATGGACAACTCTTCAAGGACAACCCCTGAAACGAGCGTGTGGAACAGTAAGGTAACGGCAGGCCCAAATCTAAACCAGCAGCTCCTTGGGGGGTAGTGCTACAAAAATATAACACATACATACAGCGTAACCTAACCAAAAAACAATAACCAAACTTTGTAGCAATATGACTGTATGGCAGATAAGCTAACTAACCATGTACAAAGAATATCAGGCAGGGGGAAGTAGGGAAAAGCAAGGTCAGGTAAGAGGGCAGATTGGCAGACTCTCTCTCACCGTCAGTTCAGAACTGGTAGTTGTAGTCTATCCATTTACAGGAAATTGTGAATGAATGACACTGCCGTGTGGACCCCTGCCTGCTGTTACACCGAGGCAGAGAGAGAGAGGGAGGAGGCTGCAGGAGCTGGAACATGTTACATGTTCCTCCCTAAATATGGGTGGAACATGCAACTTGTTCCGAGAGCTGAACTTATCCTTTAAAGCGGAGTTCCACCCACAGTTACATCTTTACACAATCCGCTTCAGAACAACAAAATAAAATCACTGGCTGTTTTTTTCTAGCTGGATTTACCTTGTTTTCATGGGGTAATCTTTTTTCTTTCTGTTAAGGCGAGGTGCGTCATTTCTGTGCCCTCCTCCTGAATTTAATTTTTTTTACCCCAGACTGGAACTCTGGAGGAAAGGCATCTAGGAAAGATAGCAAAATGTCCAGTGTGCATGACGTTTTCCTATATCTCCTAGACGCCTTTCCTCCTGGCCGCAAATGTTTTGGCAGAAAAAACACTTGACGCTTGTAAACATGTGTAACACATTTAGGCACATCAAGCGCTTGAATGGTAATCTATTTCATTAGCCAGAATAATATTTTATATTGACCATTGAAATTAAATAACGCTCAAGCGCTAAACGTGTAAATCTGAAAGAAACATCCTTACGAACATTCAAACAAACATTTGTTTGAAAAATGTCATTCAAAAGTACTTCAAAATGTCATTTGCTTTTAACATTTGATTTTGGAATGAATGGATTTTCACGAAGGAAATTTGCATACACTGTTAGAAATTTGTTTATTAAAGAAAGATTTTCCACCAGGGTTCTTTGAATTTTCTCATCACTGCAGTCAAAAATGAACATCAATTTGACCCCCATTAGCAATCAGAAAATCGAATAAACGTTCATAAAATAAAAATTCTGCTAGCTAGTGTATAGCCAGCTTTAGGTGGCACGTATATAAGGCACTGAACTCAAAATCAGAGACAGGAGGACTCAAAATCAGAGAGAATTGATCAAAATGCAGCGTATACACTACACACCATACACTAATTCACCCTTTCATGTAGAGCGGGTGTTTCAGAGACTAGATGAATGGAGCCGTCCGATAGGGGAAGTATCACTGCTTTAAAGCAGAGGTTCGCCCAAATAACATGTATATCAGACCAACTTCTTTATACTTCTAACATGTACAGTCCGCATTTTATTTTTATTTTTTACGCTGTACATACCGTATAATCTATATTTGCAATCTGGCTTCCGGGTACTTCTCCCCGCGGGAGTAGGCGTTTCTATGCTGAAGAATGTCCTCTGGGAGGTCGCTCAGATGATTGACGTCCTTTCAGAAAAAGTTCCCCCCGGCGGATAAGGCCCCGCCCCCCCCGTATTGTGTAGGCGCGTCATGAGTCACGGCGTTTTCGAAAGAAGTCGAACATGCAGAGCTGCAAGTCGGAATCTTAGAGACCTAAGATTCCCATGTTGGCTGAAAACAAGAGTTAAACTATTAATATGTAATATCTCCACAATAAAGGATTGGTTAGTAAGGGTAGAAGAGACATACAACATGGAATACTTGAGATACTGCAGAGAGGAGGTAATGGAAGGAATGATAAATAGATGGAAAGACTGGAAGTTGTTCAAGAAAACGATGAGATATGCGGAAGTGGTTGGAGTATAAGATAGGGGGAACTTGGAGAACTGGGAGAAATAGAGAGAAAACTTAGAGAGGTGATTTACGAGAGGTGGGTAAGAAGGGGGGGGGGGGGGTAAGGGGTGGGGGGTTTTATGGGAGATTCGTAAAATATACACACTAAATATAAGTATGGTGGCATTTATGGAATGTGTTCTTTTTGTATATGATACAGTATAATTAAATAACTAATAATTAGAAAAAAATATGTAATATCTCTTACAGTATATATACAGAACCATTATATGTTTTTAATGATTGTGTATCTTTGACCCTTTATGCTGGAAAAGTTTCCCATTCATTTGCAACTATCCTAAACTGTTTTTTTTGTTTTTTTTTTTAAACACTGAGATTTTTGTACTTGGATTTTTCCCTGGTCAACTGATTTCAGTAAAAATTATTTTATTTGTTTGCAAACTATCTCTGAAGTCTCCAAGGGACTTGAAATGCATTTCTGCACACCACTAATACTCTGCCTCCTGGTTATAGTTATTGTCAGAGAGTTGCAGAAGAATAGGCTTGAAGGGGGTCAAAAACATTACTATGGGGTCTGGGACCCCATAGATCCTCCCCTGGATGGATGCCTTCATCCTGTCCGAATCAATATCTCACAGATGTCTTCTCAGAATCATATAACTGAAGTTAGTTTTACTTTTCTCACATCTATTTTTGTGATTATTAATATCATTGGGAAATGTTTTTTGAATTATATCATTTGGCTCAACAGTAAATGAAACATAGCATATCACACCATGCTGTGGCTGAGCACAGCGCTCCGTACTGAAATGAAGCACACATGATACTCTGGCGTTCAGGACTGCATGTGCCTCTCTGTGAAACCGCTTTAATGGTCTTTATATTTAGACACACATAAAGTTATACAAGAGTCATAATTGTCACAATTGTTTAACAGTAAATTTTTATTGGTGTGAGTGCAGGATTCTGGAGTGCTGAAAGAGTAATCTTGCTCGAAACATGCCTGAACAGTAAAGAATTACGATGATCTGGAAATCTGGAAATTATATGTAATAAATGGACAGCTTTTCCTTGGGGACGTTATTGCCGTGGATAATTTTTTATTACAATTGTCAATTGTATTTATGATCTGATAATGCAACAAATAAAGGGCTATTTACTAACATGCTTTTTTTTCAGGATACATTTTAACTGGAGGGCAAACTAAGAAGTTCAGCTAAAGGACTGAATAATAATAATAATAATAAAAACACACAAATGAAGTCAATAGAGGAATTACTCCCGCTCAAAAAACTTCCAGCAGTCCAACAAGGTCTGGCTAAATTTCCATCAGTGTAGGGTTAGTTTGTCTATATGGGGCAGATGTTGGCACCAAGCTGTACAAGTCCCACTCTGCTTCTTATTAGATATGTAGCAAGGTCCCAGGCCTCCTTCAGTCTAATAAGAACCTCCAGGGCCACAGATAGTTGACATCCTTCTGTATATGGTGGGTTGTAAGGCATAGTGGGTGTAATGCAAGGTAGATTCCTTGGGCGGCAGACACTTCTTGAATGCAAAGAGATTTCATTTCTCTTAGAACTTTGAGGGAGAGGGTTAAGGCCAGGACACCCTTAGATAGTTGCAATGTTAATTGGCAGACTCCGAGACTTCAACAGGAGGACAGCCATGCAGGGAAAGGCATCCAGCAAGATGCCACATTCATGTGTAGGAATGCTTACTCCTATGGAAACAGTCTTTAACAGTTTCTAACACAAATTGTAACAGTTCCTTCACTTCAACTACAATCACTTCTTGTAGTTCTTCAGCCCACTGAGCTCCCAGTCTCTCACTGGGTCCCTAGATTCACTGTCACTGAATCCCTTGAGCTCCTCCATCTTCACTGTAGTATCTTCCTTAAGCGTCACCCCCGATTCCCTGCTGGTTCCCTAGTTTGGCACTCCAGATACTTCTCAAGCTTCACCCCACTGGACTGCTCGGTCCCTGGCTTGACACACAAGGCTGCTCTGCAAGCGTCACCTCCACTGGCTGGGTCCATGGCTTGATACCCGCTGAAGTTCCCAATTCTTCGCCGTCCCCGGTTGGTGAGAATGCTTCTCCAGTACTTGCTTCAGCTACACACTGTGGTCCCTGGTAATAAGGTTGTTGGTCCCTTAGTGACGACAGCTTCCCCTCTACCTCCGACCATGACTGGCTCTCCGGCTGGCAGAACCGTCACTTCTGGTTGGACTGCAAGCCACAATCCCAACCCTATGCTGCACTTTTGCTTCTAGATAGGCCCTCAGACAGCCTAGCAGACAGATGTGCCCGGGATAGGCCCAAACACCGGCCTAGCAGCCCGGGCAGCACAACACACGGCCACCTAGACAGCCGTCCAGGTGGTACAGAACACTGATCACCTGACTCCACCTAAATATATAGGTTCTTTCAGAAGGCCAAGGGATTTAAGAAAACCCCTGCCCATTGGCTGAGACACCCAATATACTCATACTCTGAACTTGCACTGCACTTGTCTTATCTAATGCCACCAAGTGCCCAGCCATCTAGCGGCAGAAAAGTGTAGCAATGCCAGACTAAGGGAGAAATCAATTGATTCTTAACAATTAGCTAAGGTAGCTGGCAGGTAAATTTAGGAGCAACCCTGCCTAAACTCCAGGGTGCTACAGATATAACACCCAAATAATTGTCTCTGGACACATTTCTCCTGACCACAGGCCCACACATAATATTCCCAGTCTGAGGCCTAACTCTTGAAATAAAGGAATGTCCACATTTAGATGCATTTTGTAGCACATTACTGTAAATCTTTGAAACAGAACACGACTAACATGAATATACATTACAGGTAGATTTAGTATCATCACAAGGAGATATGGTAATGGCAGGATGGAGATATAGTCAGATGCAAAGTTTTTTTAGAAGATTAGACCCTCAAGTAAGAACTTTGAACTCCCTAACTATATTCGAAAAAACATGTAGAAAGATATTAAAACCGGACCACTTACTATCACAAATGTATAAAATAATATGTAGTGAACAGAATAAAACAACTCCTTACTTTATCAAAGAATGTGAAAAAGAACTAGGATGCAGATTCCCCCATTACAATCTAAAAAAATAATCACAATTACACATGCCACTTCCACAAGCTCAGCCATTCAGGAAATGGAATATACGTTTTTGGTTAGATGGTACCGCACCCCGGTGCGATTAGCTCAAATATATCCAACAAGAGATGACCGATGCTGGAGGGGGTGTGGGGAGAGGGGAACATACCTCCACATTTGGTGGGCATATCCAGGGACAAGAATCTTTTGGGAGGAAGTGGCGCCATGGATCAGGAAAATGTCTGAGGAAACAATGGAGTTTACACCGTTACACTTCCTGTTCCATGGAACCACAAGAGCTATAAAAACTTTTAAAAATAGCATTGTAACGCATTTATTAAATGTGGTCAAAAGATTAATACCAAGTTATTGGAAGCAAGCAACATGCCCCACCCTTCAAGAATGGAAAAGGGAAGTAGTTATAATAATGGGAGCAGAAAAATGGATACATGACATCAGACATGAACAGGAGAAATTTAAAAAAATCTGGGAAATCTGGGAAAATTATAACTAAGAAATAGATGGATAAAACCAAAAGCCTTTGAAGCTCGGAAAAGGAGATAGGAACTATAAAAAAAATAGAAAGATGGGGAACAATCCACAGCTTATATTTTTAATGTGTATGTTTTTATGTATCTTTTGTTAACTGCTTGCCGACCAGCTGCCGCAGTTATACGGTTGGCTCTGCTGGGCGAGATCACGTAGATATACGTCATCTCGCCATTCAGCCAATAGGGGCACGCGCGCGCCCCCCGCTCGCCCCTGACGCAGACGCGCGTGCCCGGCGGGCGCGATCACCCCCGGGCACCCGCGATCGCTCGTTACAGAGCGAGAACCGGGAGCTGTGTGTGTAAACACACAGCTCCTGGTCCTGTCAGGGGGAGAAATGACTTATCGTCTGTTCATACAATGTATGAACAATGATCTGTCATTTCCCCATGTCAGTCCCACCCCCCCCTTTCAGTTGGAACACACCCAGGGAACATAGTGTTAACCCCTTCCCTGTCAGTGGCATTTTTATAGTAATCAATGCATTTTTATAGCACTGATCGCTATAAAAATGCCAATGGTCCCAAAAATGTGTCAAAAGTGTCCACCATAATATCGCAGTACCGATAAAAATCGCTGATCGCCGCCATTACTAGTAAAAAAAAAATATTAATAAAAATGCCATAAAATTATCCCCTATTTTGTAAACGCTATAACTTTTGCGCAAACCAATCAATAAACGCTTATTGCTATTTTTTTTTTTACGAAAAATATGTAAAAGAATATGTTTCGGCCTAAACTGAGGAAATTTTTTTTTTTTTTATATATTTTTGTGGGATATTTATTATAGCAAAAAGTAAAAAATATAATTTTTTTTTTAAATTGTCGCTCTATTTTTGTTTATAGCGCAAAAACTAAAAACCGCAGAGGTGATCAAATACCACCAAAAGAAAGCTCTATTTGTGGGGAAAAAAAGGACGCCAACTTTGTTTGGGAGGCACATCGCACGACTGCGCAATTGTCAGTTAAAGCGACGCAGTGCCGAATCGAAAAAAGTGGCCTGGTCATTGACCAGCAATATGGTCCGGTTAAAAGTGGTTAATATGTCTAAGCAGAGAATGTGACACTAGAAGAATATGGGAAGGTGTCTAACGATCCTCCTCACGTATTTTAAGGGGGGGGGGGGAGAATGTGTGGGTTTTTTTTTTCTTTTCCTCTCTCTTTCTCTTTCTCTTCTTTCCCTTTTTGGGGGGAGGGGGAAGATCCGAAAACACGTATAATTTAGAAGGGAACACTACAATTATAAATAAGAAGAAACATGTAATTATAACATCTTAAACATAATTTTATATATTTTTTTTTTTTTTTGTGTTTATTTCTCGATAAGGGAGGTAAACCTGAATCACAGATAAGTAAATATAAGAAGGCACAGAGGAAACATAAATCACAATTATATAGTACTAGGAATACATATATATTAAAACATTCTTTATAGTCACAAACACTTTTCTATGCTCTCCCTTCCGCCCCCCCCCCTTTTTTATTTTTGGGGGAGGATTCGGAGAAACCACCACATAGTAAAGGAAGGTAGTATCGAGCTACCTTTTAAGTGTCAAGGCATGTTAAATGTTATATGTAAAGAACAAATTTAATAAGAAGAGATTTAACAAAAAACATGAATATACATTACATCATGCAGGAGCCTTTCCAGTGCAGAGCATAATTACACAGATATTTGCCATCTTCCATTTATTCCTGTCATTGGGAGCACCACAGAGTTGGGAACACTTCCCAGTGTATCCTACATTCCTAAGCCTAATGCCGTGTACACACGATCGGAAATTCCGACAAGAAAGGTTCGATGTGAGCTTTTAGTCGGAAATTCCGACCGTGGGTAGGCTCCATTGGATATTTTCTGTCAGAATTTCCGACAACAAAAATTTGAGAGCTGGTTCTCAATTTTTCCGACAAGAAAAGTTATTTTCGGAAATTCCGATCATCTGTATGCAATTTCGACACACAAAAATCCACGCATGCTCGGAATAGCGCAGAAGAGCCACACTGCCTATTGAACTTTATTTTTCTCGGCTCGTCATACATGTTGTACGTCACCGCGTTCTTGACGTTTGGAATTTCCGACAACATTTGTGTGACCGTGTGTATGCAACACAAGTCTGAGCCAAAATTCAGTCGGAAAAAAATCCACTGTTTTCTTGTTGGAATTTCCGATCGTGTGTACGCGGCATTAGGCTATCCACCATTACTTGCATGACTCACAGCTGAGAGCCTGGGGTGAGTAGGTCCTTCTATATAGTATACTGCCACTCTCTCCAAATTTCCCTTCTGTAGCTTTGCCCAGCCGGACGTGCTCCCTGATGTTATCTATTCCCAACTTTCTGCTGTCATTCACTTTAAAGGAATCTTTCACTGGCCTCCAAGGCTATATGTACTAAGCTACAGGGCCTACATAAGAAGGTCAGGGGTAGACAAGGTGACTTCTGGTAGTCTTCAGATGTTCTGTGTCACTTTCCCTGTGTCACTTTCCAGGCCATTTCATGTGACCCTAGCACCTCTCCTGCAGCTGCAGGAGAGCTCTAGCCCTCCTCTAGTCCTACTACAGACCCTTACTTTCTGATTTCAAGCAGTGCATCCAGCTTCTTCCCAGCAGCAGCATAAGGGAAGGGGGGTGCACTGTGATATAAGGGAGAGTGGGGGATTTAACTTCTGATGGTGGGGTGGCTCTTGACATCTAAGGGGAGGGGATGCGCTGGACATCTAATCTTACAGATACAACCGGCCCTTTTGAGGGCACACGATGAAATTAAGTTTGACACCCCTGACACCCCTGATCTAGGGTGTCCTGCTCCCATGCCTCAAAAGACCTGGGTCCCACCTACAGGTAGCATTTATAGGAACACTGGACCAGATTCACGAACAATTACGGCGGCGTAACCCATCCCTTTTACGTTACTCCGCCGCAAGTTTTCGTTCCCGCGCTGGACATACTGAGCATGCTCCATTTTGAAATTTCCCGCCGTGCTTTGCGCGAAATGACGCCGCCCCGACGTAATGTTTTGAACGGCGACATGCGTAACGTACTTTCGTATTCCCGGACGACTTACGCAAAAAAAAATAAAAAATTGAAATTCGACACGGGAACGACGGCCATACTTTAACATGGGCTGTCTATTGTTACACCACCTAAATATCAGCCGTAACTTTGTGACGCGAAAAGCCGACTAGCGACGACTTAAGAGAATGCGACGAACGCGCGTACCTTTGTGCATCGTCGTAAACAGCTAATTTGCATAGCCGACGTGGAAAACGACGCAAACTCCACCCAGCGGTCGCCGAAGTATTGCATCCTAAGATCCGAAGGCGTACGAAGCCGTACGCCTGTCGGATCTTAGCCAAAAGCCGTTGTATCTTTGTTTGTGAATTACAAATAAAGATACGACGCAGCAAATTTGAAAGTACGCCAGAGTATCAGCAGATACTCCGGCGTACTTTTTCTGTGAATCTGGCCCACTATCTCCACTCATTACATCACTACAGGGGGTTTTCTCTAAAAGGGAAGCTAACACCTGCTTATAATTTTCCCCTTACCATGCCATAATGGCAACAGAGTCATCCAGTTGCAGGCAAGCTAAAAGCAACTGCCTTAAAGCTTACACCATTCCAATAAATGTTATAATATAATATATATATAATATAAAATGTTTTAATGGCATGTTTTTATTGAAACTGTCTCCAAACCGGGGAAAACAATGCTGCAAGTATAAAATACAGGCTCGAGATGTCTGCACATACCTGAAGGAGCTTTAACACCCTTTTATATGTAAGTTAGACCTTTTACTCATGGACGTACTACAACGTACACCTGTGCAAGGGCCATGTTTACCCCAAGCCACTGCGTCCCAATTGACATGAATGGGACTGTCTGCATGGGGATGCATGGAACACCTGTGCATCTCTGTGTGGGTGAACATGGCCCTCGCAAAGGGTGTATGCTGTAGTACATCCGTGCGGATGAGGCGTTAATGGAAAGTCATTCTGACAGTCAAGTGCTACAACACTGAGTCACAGCCTGTGGCTAGTCACACCTCTTATATTCATAATGGCCCATCAGTATTATGAGCTGCCTCAGTGACCATTAAAAATGTCCGGGAGGTAGGAAAGGCCAGGCAATCTTTGACACTAACAAAAATAGCTAATGGTGCTCTGTTCCTTTAAATAAACTGATGTGATAATAAACCAATTTAACACACTATGAGAGTGAATTGATGTTTCTTCCTAAGTGTTCAGACACAAATATACATGTGAATATATTCTGATTACAAATTCATCATTGGTGATACAAAAATTAAAAAGTACAACAACAAAGTGCATTGTTGAAAATTCCAATGTGTAAATGAAAAGGAATTGATTATGTAAAAAGTCCATTAGTAAATACACACACTTGATAAAAAGTGACAAATTAATGTGTAAATATATTCCACTCCGTGAATACCAGTGGCCTCTTACCAGATCAGATGGATCCCTATTACAGAGATCAAGGAAGCTTGTGCAGGAATAATGACGTGTGGAGGTTTCAAACAGCATGTCTTAATACGCTTGTGGTGACAAACTCCATGTATTCAAGGATCATATGAGACAAGGGTGAAGCCTCATAGTGTAAAGCTAGCTTAGATAGCGTTGCAAGTGCTCTCCCATCCGACGCGTTAATAGTATACACTATTTACAGGTATACATGATTAAGAAGGTCTTGCCTCGACAAACCTGTGGTTTATTTATACACACCATCTTCTATAAAGAGTATCCTGGTGGTCCCACTGAACTGGACAAAAGTATTAAAGGAGGAGAGCTCTTTATGACTGTGCTGCTAAATCCTTGTGGCAGTATCAAGACAGCAAGAACCTAGCCTGGAATCTGATTTTTTACCTATGCCTAATTTGACTTCTTTTTAATTAGAGTGGTCAACAGCCTGCGGTAAGGTGCCATCCATGAGCACTTATATGGTGATTTATCCTGTTTTGGTGAAGGTGGAAATCTCTATTCATTAAGCTGAATCATCCTTCAAGCATTTTATCTATTTCACTTATGGACTTTCTTTGCACGATAATCAACTATTCACTTATATATATGTGTTCCCCCATTTGGGGGTTGTCACTTTAACCACTTAAAGACCTTAGGTGTTTTTCAGATTTGGTGTTTGCAAGACTAAAACAGTTTTTTCTGCTAGAAAATTACTTAAAACGCCCAAACAATAGATTTTTTTTCTAGCACCCTAGAGAATAAAATGGCGGTCATCGCAATACTTTTTGTCACACCGTATTTGCGCAGCAGTCTTACAAGCGCACTTTTTTTGGAAAAAATTCACTTTTTTGAATTAAAAAATAAGACAACAATAAATTTGGCCCAATTTTTTTATATATTGTGAAAGATAATGTTACGCCGAGTAAAATGATACCCAACATGTCACGCTTTAAAATTGCGCCCGCTCGTGGCATGGCGTCAAACTTTTACCCTTAAAAATCTAGATAGGCGACGTTTAAAAAATTCTATAAGTTGCATTTTTTGAGCTACAGAGTAGCTCGAGGGCTATAAATATTGCTCTCGCTCTAACGATCGCGGCGATACCTCACTTGTGTGATTTGAACACCGTTTTCATATGCGGGCGCTACTCGCGTATGCGTTCGCTTCTGCGCGCGAGCTCGTCAGGACGGGGCGCTTTAAAAAAAAATGTTTTTGTTTTCTTATTTTATTTTATTGATTTTATTATTTTTTACACTAAAATATAAAAAAAAAAATGATCACTTTTATTCCTATTACAAGGAATGTAAACATCCTATCTTGTAATAGAAAAAAGCATGACAGGTCCTCTTAAATATGAGATCTGGGGTCAAAAAGACCTCAGATCTCATATTTAGGCTTAAATGCAAAAAAAAAAAAAAAAAAGGAAAATTTGTCATTTCAATTTTTTTTTTTTTTTTGCCATCTGTGTCTCATTGGGGAGATTTCTGTTTTACTTCCTGTCCCATAGTCAAAACAGGAAGCAAGAGGAAATCCCTCCAAAGTTAGGGAATCCCTGGTTGTCATCAGGGTCACCAGAACTAGTGTTCCCATTGGAAGATTATGTGAGATTTCACTTTTTCTTTCAGTGATAACGGTAAACAAAACAAATAGAGAGCGTGAATCTCCTCAATGGGGACACAAATAACAATAAAAACTTGACAAGGGTTCAATCACTTAAAAAAAAAAAATGCTTTGTCTTTAGTTATATATACATTTTTAGGTTCATGCTCTAATGCACGTGGCGACACCTCACATGTGTGGTTTGAACGACGTTTACATACGTGGGCGGGACTTATGTGTGCGTTCGCTTCTGAGCGCGAGCTACCGGGGACAGGGGCGTTTTAATTGTTTTTTACATATTTATTTATTTTTTACCCTTTTTTACATTTTTTTTTTAGATCGCTTTTATTCCTATTACAAGGAATGTAAACATCCCTTGTAGTAGGAAAAGTGTGTGACAGGTCCTCTTTAAGGAGAGATGGGGGGTCAATAAGACCCCACATCTCTCCACCAGGCTGGAAAGAATGATATCGTGAAAAAAAATTCACAGATCTCATTCTTACTAGCCGCAATTGCGGTTTGTTTACTTACGGGTACCCGGGCGTGACGTCATCACATCGCGCCTGGGCATCCGACGGTCACCAGTCATCTCTATGCCTCCCATCTGGCGCACGGCGATCATCTCTCCGGGCCCCCGATGGCACGGGAGAGCCCGGAGAAGCACCAGATGGCGGCGGGAGGGGGATGTCCCCTCCCGCCGCCTATAGGAACGATCAAGCAGCAGAACCGCCGCTATGATCATTCTTATTGTGTGCAGGATCGCCGCCAGAACAATATGATATCTGAATGATGCCTCTAGGTGCAGGCATCATTCAGATATCACCGCACAAAGTACAGGACGTCATATGACGTCCACCCGGGATAAGAGATCCTCTTTTTGGACGTCATATGACGGTGTGCGGTTTTGAAGTGGTTAAAAGCCAATATAAAGGAATATTAGTGTTAAAAAAAAAGCACTTGTGTATTTAAATAAACTTTTTTGGGGTTATATCCCCTTTAAAGGGAGTGGTAGGGGGGCGTGTCCTATGCCTACATAGGTTTGCTAGTAGGTGTCCCTCAGTCCCATCTGAAAATGTTGGGAGGTATTTACTACTGAGAAAAATGAAATCCACAAAATATTGTATCTTCTATCAATTGAGCTGCAGAAAGACTTGTAGTTTGGCTAAGGAGCCCTGTGCCAGTTCGCACAGGAGTTCAAAGTTGATTTTTCAACAACATTACATGTCCGCATTAATCCCCCCCCCCCCCCCAATTCCTCACTTGTGCTCCTCTATAATGCCTCTCCCTGCTTTCACAAGCTTTGCCATTGGCTCCTACAGCTGTCAGTCAAATCCTGTGATGAGGCAGTGGGGGGGGTGAGGTTGAGCCGCGCTGTCTGTGGCTATGGATCAAGCCTGCAGGTGTGCCACAATAACAAGTGACTTTCTATGGTGGCACATCGAGAAGAAGAGGAGCCAGGAGCGCCGGTTGGGGACCCCAGAAGGGAAGGATCAGGACTGCTCTTTTTCCAATCGCTTTCATTAATTCCTGATATGTCAAAATGTGCAACCATATTTCTTTCAAATAAGCTCTACATTTTATCTTTTATCAGTTCTTGAGCTCCAGGCAAGTGAGTTTGTCTTGGCTGAGATGATGTCCGTAGTTAACTCATTGATGACTACATTTCCTCAGTCTTTCCTCAGTGATCAGTAGGGATCGGATCTGTGTCAGACAGTTGTGGACAAGGACTGAAAGGCACCAGAATTTTTATGACTGTCATCTCTGAGCCAGAATCTCAGTCTAGGATTTAAATACTGACCCCAGATATTTCCTGAACAATGATGGCTCCTTCCACCTGGGGACAAAGGCAGTGTTACACTTACGCATTAATCTTTTCTATAACAAGAAAGAGGTTCTTTATTTATTTAACCACTTCCATACAGGGCACTTATACACCTTCCCACCCAGACCAATTTTTAGCTTTCAGTGCTGTTGCACTTTAAATTACAATTGCGCGATCATGCTACTCTGTACCCAAACAAAATTTTTATCATTTTGTACCCACAAATAGAGCTTTCTTTTGGTGGTATTTGATCACCTATGGGATTTTTATTTTCTGCAAAAAAAAATAAAAAATGACCGAAAATTTAGAAAAAAAAAAAAAATTTCCCCCCGTTATAAAACATTGTAAATAAGTACGTTTTCTCCTTCACTAATGGGCACTGATGGTACTGCACTGACTGGCACTGATAAGGTGGCACTGATGGGCACCGATGAGGTGGCACTGATGTGGTGGCATTGATGATGGGCACCAATATGCGGCACTGATGGGCGGCACGGATGGGCACTGATGGGCGGCACGGATAGGTGGCACAGATGGGCACAGATAGGCGACACGGATGGGCAGGGATAGGCGGCACGGATGGGCAGGGATAGGCGGCACGGATGGGCAGGGATAGGCAACACGTATGTGCACTGATAGGTGGCATGGATGGGCACTGATAAGCGGCATGGATGGGCACTGATAGGCGGCATGGATGGGCATAGATGGGCACTAACTAATGTGTTGTACTAATGGATGCCAATCAGTGCCAAACTATGCCTGCCAATAAGCCCATTGTGGGCACTGATTGGCATCCATTGTGGCACTGATTGGCATCCATTATGCGTCATCCCAGGTGGTCTAGGGTGGCATACCTTTGATTTAAATCCCTGGTGATCTAGTGGAATCCCTGGTGGTCCAGTGGGCATCCCTGGTGGTCCAGTGGGCATCCTCAGGGGGAGCTGTGCTGATAATCAATCAGCACAAACCCCCCTTGTCAGAGGAGCAGCCAATCGGCTGTGATTCTGTACTTGCCAAATATACTGCAGAAATCTCCCTCCACTGAGTCTGGCTGCAACCATTTTAACTGTGGGCAGCTGAAACTGCTACCTGTTCACTTCCTGGATTTACACAGACACACAGAGGCAAACCTCCAGCTCTGCAGCTTTCATTGGCCCTCTTATGACTCACCCCCCTCCCTTCCTGGCATACTCTCACAAGAGTCAGTGAGAGAGCTGTGCTTAATGTCATAAGCCTAGGCTAATCAGACAAGTAACAAGAAGTGGGCTGTATAAGGTATTTTACTATCCAAAGTTAAAACATCAAGGGCAGCATATTTAAAATGACTGAAGGTCCGCTTTAAATTACGATCTTTAAAGCAGATTTCCACCGGAAAAAAAAAATATATATAAGTCAGCAGCTACAAAAAGGGTTACTTCTTAATTCTTACTGTGGGCATCCGGCTGTGGCTTCACAGCCGGGCACGCACTGCGCATGCGCAAGCCGTGCTGCGTGCTTTGAATGACCGGGCAATCTTCTGAGACCTGTGACGCATCCCAGAAGATTGCAGGGAGGGAGGAGGGAGAGGAGAACGTCCTTGCGGTTCCGCAGAGCCCTGGGAGCTGGATGCCTCTAAAAAGAGCGTGTCGACTCCCCCCCTAAAAAAAAAATTACATGAGTTCCACCAAATTATTAATTTTTAAATATAATATATATTTTTTATTTTAATGTATGGACACTTACCTGTCCTGGGTGCCTGCGACGTCGGCACCCGAAGCCAATCTGTCCCTCGACTCTCGGTGGAGGCGCCGCCATCTTCGGTGCGGCTTCGCTTCCTGGCTCCCTATTGCGCATGCGCGAGTCGCGCTGCGCGATCTTACTAGTTCCCTGCTGTCTTCTTGGACCTGTGTGTCTCCCAAAAGACAGCGGTGGGACGACATAGAACAGGGATAAGCAATTAGCGGACCTCCAGATGTTGCTAAACAACAAGTCCCATGAGGCATAGCGAGACTCTGACAGCATCAAGCATGACACCCAGAGGCAGAGGCATGATGGGACTTGTAGTTTGGCAACAGCTGGAGGTCCGCTAATTGCTTATCCCCGACATAGAAGGTGCCGGACATGGCATAGGTTGCCGCGATTATCTATGCCGGAAGTGGGAGCAAATACTTGGATTACACAGATATCTGCTCTCTCCTCCCCCCTGAAAGGTGCCAAATGTGACACCGGAGGGGGGAGGATTCTGAAAAGCGGAAGTTCCATTTTTGGGTGGAACTCCGCTTTAATTATAGATCTTCCCTTAACAGAATTAAATTGTTACTAAACCCACAACAGTAAAATCAGTCTGTATATGCAGTAAAGTATGTTTGTTACAGTCATTGTGAGGTTAATCCTTTGTATTGTGTAAAAAGGCTGTTTGATTCTGTCACCTCTGATCCTCCACTTCCATTTCCCCAATATATCTCCTGATCGTACACAGGCTAGGGGACAAGCTGCAAATGCTCAGTTTGCTGTGTATTGCTAGAAAGTTTTTTTTTTCTTGGGAGAGTGCATGAGATCAGCACATACCAATCAGCACTGTCTAGACCAGGCATGTCCAAAGTCCAGCCCGAGGGCCGATTTCAGCCCTTGTTCCGGTTTAATGTGGCCCCCTGGTAATTTAGATATATATATATTTTGCGGCCCCTTGGGCCACTAAAGATATATACTGTATTCATCAGTGCTACCTCAGAGGGGACAGGGAGGGGGCAGAACGAGCGCCGTCAGATTACATACAGGAGAATCTCCCGTTTACTCAGTGGCATCCGTACTAGAAAGTCCCGTCTCCTGGGCTGCCATTGGATGACGTTATGTCTATCATAGGAGGTGGGACTTTGTATTAAAAAGGCCACCAAGTAAACAGGAGATTCCCCTGTATGTAATCTGTTGGCGCTCGTCCCACCACCCCAATGTCCCCTTTGAGGCTGCAGATGGGAATGGATCAGGCTGCACTGCTGGCAATGGGGAGGCTGCACTGCTGGCAATGGGGAGGCTGCACTGACGGCAATTGGGAGGCTGCACTGACGGCAATGGGGAGGCTGCACTGACGGCAATGGGGAGGCTGCACTGACGGCAATGGGGAGGCTGCATTCATGGCAATGGGGAGGCAGCATTCATGGCAATGGTGAGGCTGCATCAATTATTTTGCTTCACAGTTCTTTTATTTAAAATTTAATTTTTTTCCTGAAACTTCCCTCTTAAAGTGAAGGTGCGTGTTATACACCAATAAATACAGTATATACCAATAACAAGCCCAAGCTCATCCTTAGTCCTGAGCGGCACTAGGGGATTCGTTGGGGCCACAAAAGCGAGAGAATTCTTGTTGAGCAGTGCTCTGACAAACACACTTGAACCAAATTTTTAATGAGTCAAAGAATGTCAGGCAAAATGGTCGGCCCTCACGCATGTTCACTTCATCAAATCTGGCCCTCTTTGAAAAAAGTTTGGACACCCCTGGTCTAGACAGCAGCCTCATAGGACAATCAGGGGAGAATGAAAACTCCTCCTACAAGCTTTAACCAAACACTGGTAGAGGTCACAAGACTGCTCTAACCGCTGATGAGAAAAGGTATTTAGCAGTTTATATTTCCTAAAATAATTACATTTCCATGTTCTGTGTACTGTGGGAGATCGGATATAGTGAATGCAGGGTCCTGGGTTTAGTAACACTTTAACAGAAAGAAGTAGTTTGACACACAGCAGTTTCCTACCTATTGAAAATACCCAATTTCCTAAAGTCTGCCAGTGCTTAGATTATTTGTATACTGTATAGCTATACTCAGTATATCTCATTCTGAGCAGTTATGGATTATCTCATTCTGAGCAGTTATCTCCATTGTCAGTATCCTGATCTCTGGAATCCATCCTTCTGCTGTAATAAAAACAGCAGAATAATATTTGAAGGCATTCCTCAAGTCTGTCGTCCGGATCCACATGACATAACTGCTCTGAGCATACCCTGTGCCTTTAAAAATCCCCATTCTGCAGGGCGTGAGCGGCTATGCAAATGTCCAATGTGCTGACATCATTGCTAGCGCCGTGCGCAGAAAACCAAAGACTCCTTTTATTTATAGATAGAAAGGAAACATTTCTTTTGTAATCCATTCATTTTCGCAGAAGATTCAGCAGGAGTTATGGCAGTCTGCCTTGCCTTGCTAGAAGGCATATTGATTTTTTGAATTGCATTAAAAATGTTGGATGCTCGCTGAAAATCGCCACTTTGTGATGATTTTGTCTATTTACATGTTTAAATATGTGCCTTTACGCAGCCTTCTCCGTCTCTTTATATGTAGAGCGACGTCACACAAAGAGCAGCATGATTTGTAAAATACAGAAGCTATTCAAATTTCAGTATATTGCAAAGGGTCATGATAAGTACAGCACCAGCTTATTTTGCATAAGTATTCTTAGTGTCACAGTGCAGCCTAGTGGATGCAAAGTGAACTGCACCATGCTGGCTCATTTAATATTCCATTAGTCATCCTTTTCTGTGGTCCTAGTCACTGAAACAGTCTTTGTTCTTTGAGTACAAACTGAATGTCTACTGAATGTCTACTGTAAGTACAGTACAGCCCCTGCTCTGATATCGTTGGTAGTGTACAATAATGTCACAAAAAAAAAGAGAGAGAAAAGGAAAATACTTTATTTATGAGGTCAAATTCTGTAAACTAAATATAGGAGAGATAAAAATTCCAAAGAAGAATTTGTGTTCCCCAATATATCGCCACGCTGCCTACGATAACTCTATAGTTAGATATGATTTTGTCTGAGTGAGCCAAGCAGGGTTACATTTGTGGACTTATTTCTTGTGATTTTATCCATGTAACAATCAATAATATGTAATGATCAATAACCGGTGTCAATCAATTAGACATCATCCGGTATTGTCCTGGCGGCTCTAAACAAACTATCTCCCTATCTATCTATGATACACATATACGATTACGCACGCATTTTATTTCTGGCTATGACTGTCACCTTAGTGTATATTTGACTGATCCTTCTTTTAAAACTTTACTTTTTTTTTGTGTATCACTTCCTTAATATAAGACAAAATTCAAACCTTTGTTTGTATTATGTTGGTATCCTATAAATGACAACGGTAGAAGATTATTTTTATTGTTGGTTAGGTTTGCTTTGACATGTTCACCAGTTTTGTATTTAAAATATATTTAAATAAAAACGTACTGATGTCTTGGTTTTCAAAAATATACTTTTGAAACAAATACTTTATTTTCTTAAAAAAAAAAAAAAAAAAGATAAATCTGGCCTTCCTGGTCATCTGTAATGTAATAAAATAACTTTTTATTTATAATATATACAATACATATTGTGATATTATGTCATATTAAAAGATTATTTTTATTGTTGATTAGGTTTGCTTTGACATGTTCACCAGTTTTGTATTTAAAATATATTTAAATAAAAACTTACTCATGTCTTGGTTTTCAAAAAATACTTTTGAAACAAATACTTTATTTTCTTTAAAAAAAAAAATCTGGCCTTTTTGGGCATCTGTAATGTAATAAAAGAACCTTTTATTTATAATATATACAATACATATTGTGATATTATGTAATATTAAAAGATTATTTTTATTGTTGATTAGCTTTTCTTTGACATGTTCACCAGTTTTGTATTTAAATATATTTAAATAAAAACTTACTGATGTCTTGGTTTTCATAAAAATACATTTGAAACAAATACTTTATTTTCTTAAAAAAAAAATGATAAATCTGGCCTTCCTGGGCATCTGTAATGTAATAAAAGATCCTTTTATTTATAATATATACAATACATATTGTGATATTATGTAATATTAAAAGATAATTTTTATTGTTGATTAGGTTTGCTTTGACATGCTCACCAGTTGTGTATTTAAAATATATTTAAATAAAAACTTACTGATGTCTTGGTTTTCAAATTTTTTTTTGAAACAAATACTTTATTTAAAAAAAAAAAAAAAAAAAGATAAATCTGGCCTTCCTGGTCATCTGTAATGTAATAAAAGAACCTTTTATTTTTAATATATACAATACATATTGTGATATTATGTCATATTAAAATATTAACTATATTATTATATACTGTATTTATTGGCGTATAACACTCACTTTGTTACCCTGAAAATAGAGGATAAACTGTGCCTGTGTGTTATACGCAGGGGGCTGTGGAAAGTTTTTTCCTGAAACTTCCCTCTTAAAGTTAGGGTGCGTTTTATACCCCTGTGCGTGTTATACACCGATAAATACGGTATTATATTACATTATATTATATTTTATGATATTATAAACTTGATAAGCTTATTAGCCCAGGCCCTTTTCAATTTAAAAAATATATATAAGTAACATGTCTACAATCTGTTTCTCATATTCAAAGTATAGAGTAATATTATACAGAGCACCCTGGATGTCAGAAAAAAAGATTTCCAGCAATGAGATATTTAAAAAAAAAAAAAAAAAGTCTTCCAGGCAGCATTTTCCACCAACAACATGAAGGTAAATATGCAAAGCTGAGAACATACATTGCAAATAATAGATCCTTACTATGATATCTTGCGCTTAATCAACAGACATATTACATATATTGAATTTTTATTTATTTTATCCCAGGTCTCCGCGTCCTATAGAAATTCATTTATTTTTTTTACCATAAATAATATTCTCAACATTTGCTGAGGACAGTAAATTCTTGCAGTTTATGTTATTCTGTTTTTATGACTTTTTAACACTTAATAAAATTTTATTAGAACACTTTTGTGTTTACAAGGCCACAAAACTCTTGGCAGGCTGTCAGGAGTCTATTTTATTATTATCCTATTGATATATTGCAAGTAATGAAATAATCATGTCCAGAAATGTATCAAAGGCCAAAGGGATTATCATTGAAGTTAATGGCCTTACAGATGCATTTTTGAGGATATGATTGAGGAAGGTCGACAGCAGAAATGACGATGTAAAAAAGGCAGCCTACAATAAGATGAGACCCGGATCTTATGATTTTTTTTTAAAACTGTAGTTTTAAATAAATCTGTAATATGTCTTCATCAGACAACAATTACAATTTGATATGCACGCCAGGAATCATAGATAAATGAATTTTATTTTTTGTGTTCATTGTCATATTTTTCTACATGTTTCATATTAAAAAAAGGGAATGCTGCTCCCTAAGTTTGCTGTATAATGATGTATACTCCAATATAAAAGCACAACCTGCCGGGAGGTCATTAGAGAAGACACTTTTGTTAGCTCAGTGAACCTTTCTTAGGCTGAAGGGAAATTAAAGAAAAAAGAAAAAAAAATCCTGCAAATTGATTTGTTGTTATAATGGGACATGGGATTTCTAGGCAAGTTTTTACTGTATCATATGATCTTAGGATTTCATTATATGACTATACAGACTTAATTTAGCACCCAAGCTCATCACGTTTAAAGCATTTGTAATCCCACTTACTAAAACCTCATGTATTCTTTAATTTAAAGAATTATTTTTATGCTGCAGTTTTTATTAAAATAATACCTGATGCTGACATGAAGGTCATTGTTCAGACACTTCCATTTATAGGGTGACAACGATCTGTCCCTGGCTCCCAGGTGTACTCCTGCGTTGTCACCCTGTCACATGGGCTTCCGATAGAAACTACAAGTGGCTTGTTTAAATACACATTACACAGGCATTGTCCCCTGCTGCGCAGGGGTCAAGTCCTGGGGAAAAAAGTGTGGGAACTCCCACCCAAGATCCACTCCCCCACCAACAAAAAAAAAATGATACGCTCATATGCATAATTACTAAAGCGCATGTTTTTTTTTAAGCAAGTTCTTTCTAAATCCTGCGATAACTTGCGGCAGACCTCCGCAATGTCTCCTGGGAACAATGACAAAAGCTCCCAGGAGACATTGCGGCATCGAGGAAGTGACGGAATACCCGCACACTACCCGATGAAACCATATACAGGAAGCGGCCTGTAACATAAAGGATTACTAAGGTTCGCCTGCCCCTGACAGTGAGTCAAGCTGGGGATCGCCACTCAGTGAAGGATTGGCTCGGGTGGCTCGGCTGCTTTAGTCCTGCAAAGGGAACTGCGTTCCTGCTGTGAAAAAAGTGCAGGAACTCCGTTCCCATGCGTTCCCGCAGGACTTGAGCCCTGCTGCTGCGACTCTTTTGAAAACTGCTCAGAGAAATGTCATGCGGTAATTTCTGGGGTTCATGCATGTAAACAGCAAGGGGCTGATTTACTAATAGCAATGTATCACTTCAAATGTAGGTAATGGTTGCCAGCTTCCCTACTGCATAAAACATTTTACACAAAAACCTCTTATTGAGACGAGTGGAGGTTAATGGTACATTTTTTTTTTGGGGGGGGGGGGTTTGGCTGTGGGTGCCTTGTTTGCAGCCCCCCCAAAAAATATACAGCCACTCGTCCCAATAAGAGGTTTTTGTGTAAATTAGTTTATGCAGTAGGGACGGTGGCAATCATTACCTACATTTGTAGTTATTAAATTGCTATTAGTAAATCAGCCCCTTCCTGTTTTCAGCAGTTGGTTGGGTCATCCGTGCCACCCCCCGGTTGGTCACCAGCCCCCCACACTTACCCGATCTAGGTTGCAGGCAGCACTTCCTCCAGGCGATGGCTTCACCTGCGTCTCCTTCTCCTTGGCAATACGGCGGCTTCCACTGTGTATCTCCTCCCTCTTCTACCTAGGCGGCCACTAAGATCGCCTCTCCTCTCGGCCAATCGCGTGATGGGTCTCAGGACCCGCTTCCTGAGTAGCACCCAGGAGAATCAGGAAGACAATAGCGAATATTAATCAGCTAAATTAATCACACAACTAGGTGGGCTCGGGGACCACCCTTTTTTTAAGCTAATTAGAGCCTCGGGCTCTAATCATGTGCTTTTATAAAACAAAAAACCCCATTGGAATCCATGCGTCCGGCACCCTGCATGTAGATTAGGGGCCAGGCGCATGGATTGGTGGGTGGAGGAGGACACCCCTGCCCCCCATATGGACGCCACCGATTGGGACTTTGTAGGCAACCAAAAAAGGGGTATATACACATGTTCATTAAGTGGCTTTACATTTTTATTTCCATCACATATCATAAAAACAAACTTCCCGTTGGTGTGGGAGTATTGAAAAGCAGTTGATTACATCATTGTATTCTAAAAACAGAAAAGGGGTCAACATCACATGATTGCACTTCATAATCGGTGGTACATCCAGTTGTTGTTTGCTGTGACAGTAAACTTCTAACTGGAATCACCCAACGCGTTTCAAATGCCAATTTACATGTTCTTTCTTAGGGAAGTACCACACTAGAAATTAATGAATAATATTATAATTCAACAGTATCACATTAATTTAATTGGAAAATCCTCATACATAGCAAAAATAGCTTACATCATAATAAATGTGACTTCATCTATGACCCCCAGAACTGCGCACAGACCCCGGGCATAGGGGGGGGGGGCAGGACACATCCCCATGCAGCGACATTAATCTTATAAATACAGTAAAACCTTGGATTGCGAGCATCATTTGTTCCGTAAACATGCTTGTAATCCAAAGCACTTATATCAAAGTGAATTTCCCCATAAGAAATAATGGAAACTCAGATGATTCGTTCCACAACCATTTACTCATAGGTTCTTCAGTTTATAGTCCATATAAAAAGATTATAGGAATGTGACCAGGTTGTGTAACCATAAAATGTCCATCCACAAATGTCAGCCTCCGCAAGGGGAGCAAAATCCAGCAGGAGCTACAGAGTATAAAAGAAAAGAGAGGCGCCTCTAAGTGTAGCAATATGTTGCCAAATGTTGTACCTTCATTAAATGTAACCATATTGCTACACTTAGAGGCTCCTCTCTTCTCTTTTATACTCAGTTGTGACATGACGCTACTACTGCTACTACAGTGACCACCACTAGCTTCTGGATCTCATGCTGAACGGATGCCCTGCTGCTTAGTGAACGCAGGAGTTTGCTCGCTCAGCACGGGTGCCATTCAGAAAACACTTTGCATTTTCTCAATCAATGCAAAACATTCTCTAATTGGACAAGGTGGAAAGGCCAGGAAGTGATGTCACAATCTCCACACTGTCCAATCGGAGAACCTGGATGCTAGTGGCGATCACTGTAGTAGCGGTGCCTACTACAGTGATTATTTTCAGCTTCCATAGGGATCTGCCAGGAATTGTACATGCATGCATAGCTTTAATTGATCCAAGCTGGACCACTCTAATTATGCAAAAAAGCTATACATAAACTTCAACTTTAATTTTTGAAAAAAATTAAATAAAAATGGCAGTTGCTTATGGTAGACAGTGCTTTAGCAAACTGAATCTGATTTAGAGTTTACATCCACATTAGCCTACTTTCTTACAACCCCTGTTGAGCCAGAAAACAGTTAGGAAAGCTTAAACACATATACAGAACCTTTACATTGCATGAATGTATGCTTTACAGCAAAGTAACCATTAACAACCAGTTATTAGTTTAGAAAATAGATGGTTCTTATGGGTTACCTTTCTTTCCATATAACATTGCTCATCACTTGTTCATATAAGATACACACACATAGAAGTGCACAATAACCCCCTATGGCATCCTTGGATAGGGTATAAAAGGGATAAACCATCTGTTATTGATACCTGCGTCCTCACTAAGTAGGTTCTCCCTTTGTATTTGCCCCGGGGCCACTGTTTTGAGACAGTAAATAGAAAAGAAAATGTTAGAGTTGTCTCCATAACAAATGGTAAGGGAAATCTCTCCATGGGGATACTTGTCCCCAGGGGTCAAGTCCTGGGAAAAAAAGTGTGGGAACTCCCACCTAAGATCCACTCCCCCACCAAAAAAATTAAAATGATACGCTCATATGCATAATTACTAAACCGCATGTTTTTTCTAAAGCAAGTACTTTCTAAATTCCGCGATAACTCGCGGCAGACCTCCGCAATGTCTCCTGGGAACAATGACAAAAGCTCTCAGGAGACATTGCAGCATCGAGGAAGTGACGGAATACCGGCACACTACCTGATGAATCCATATACAGGAAGCGGCCAGTAACATAAAGGATGACTAAGGTTCGCCTGCCCCTGACAGTGACTCGAGCTGGGCATCGCCGCTTAGTGAAGGATTGGCTCGGGCGGCTCGGCTGCTCTCGGCTGCTCTAGTCCTGCAAAGGGAACTGCGTTCCTGCTGTGAAAAAAGTGCAGGAACTCCGTTCCCACGCGTTCCTTGAGCCCTGCTTGTCCCAGTGACAACGGTCTAATAAGGGAATTCCACTTTGTTGAAATTTCCTCCCACTTCCTGATGTGTCCCAGGCACAGGAAGTAAAGGAAATCTTCTCAATGGGACATAGACAGTATGAAAGAAATTGATGGCGGTTTTAACTCTATCCAAACAAACATTTTGCCTATACATACACTTTAAGGAAACAACAACAGAAAAAAATTAGATAGTAATTTAATTGAGTTCTATAATGGCACTATAAAAATACAGCAGTTTGCTTTGCAAACTTTCCCAGCCTATAGGAGAAGACAGTAAAAACAATGTCGGCTCAGCCTAATCATGTCTGAGCTAGTGATGCATAGAATATAAACTGTAGGCCACCTGAGGATCTCTGCATTGTTTTGTATTGCCTTTAGTCTTTTAGTGTACCTATTAAACCTTGAACTAATATTATTCTCTGTAAAACACAGAAATTGGAAGCAGGTTTTCTGCTAAAAGCAGGGCAAAGTAAGAAACAGTCAATGCTGTAAACTGTTACATTAAAAGGGCATTGTCAAGTTAGAAAAATATATAAAATAATGTAAAAATATATTCCTGTCCAAGCATTCCAGAGTGTTGTGCACTGCCTAATATATGCCTAGTAAGTAATAAAATGTCCAGATTTAAAATATTCTTACAGTGTATTCACAGTATAACCGAGCACTTACAGTAAAATCTCAGTAGCTCAATTTTATATCTATTTTTTATACGCTTCTTCCTAAAATTCTCCATATCAGTCAACTATAAGGTTCGTATCATTTACAAAGATCCTTATAATTTTTCTTACGTGGTGTATCCCGGTGTATGCTGGCATAGTCTTGTTAAAGAGGAAGCAAATCCAGGAAGAAAAGAAAAAAAAAACGCCACCTGCAAGACAAAGGCATAATGAGCTAGTATGCATGGCATACTAGCTCAATATGCAATACTCACCTCCGATCGAAGCCCCCGCAGCCGTCCTCTTCCAACGCCCGGGCAGCCGACATCTTGCCCGGGGGTTACTTCTGGGTATCGCGGCTCTGGTGCTCTGATTGGCTGGAGCCGTGATGACGTCACTCCCGCTTGCGCCCGGGAGTCGGCAGTGACGGTACAGCCTTAATGAGGAACGGCACACTACAGTGCCGTTCCACACTACAGTGCGACTGCGCCGCTTGTCTACAGCGCATGTGCCATAGACAGCGGCGCCCGGTATTATAGTAAATATCTCATAAACTGTGGAGGTTTAGGAGATATTTCCAGCACCTACAGGTAAACCTTAATCTAGGCTTACCTGAAGGTTAACGTGGTTGTAGAGGGTTTACAACCACCTTAAAGTGTTACTAAACCCAGGACCCTGCACTCACTATATCTGGTCTCCCACAGTACACATAACATGGACATGCAATAGTTTTAGGAAATATAAACTGCTAAATACCTTTTCTCATCAGCAGTTAGAGCAGTCCTGTGACTTCTATCAGTTTCTGCATTACGCTTGTAGGCATAGGTGTGCGCAGCCTATTGCATTAGGGTGTGCACCCCAAAGCTTAAACACAAACTACAAATTACTCACGATGAAAGGTAAGTTACATATTTACCGGCCCCTTCCCGCACTCATCCGCAAACATCCCTGCAGCAACAGCCAGAGGGAGAGGAGAGTAGGGAAGACAGAAGCGATGCAAGGGGAAGGACGGGGGGGGACCTAGGCAGTTGGGGGAATCTGTGCTGCACAGGGTGATTAGGGTGTGCCTGGGCACACCTGGCACACCCTGTGCGCACGCCTATGCTTGTAGGAGTTTTCATCCTCCTCTAACTGTCCTATAAGGTTGCATGACCCCCGACCCTCTGCTTGGACAGTGTTGATGGGCCCTGTGCTGCTCACATGCACGCTCCCAAGAAAAAAACAACAACTCTTTGATAATAAACACCAAATTGAGCATGTGCAGCTTTCCCCCTAGCTTCTGTACTATCAGGAGATGGATTCGGGACAGTGGAAGAAGGCAAGAATCAGAGAAGACAGGATCAAACAGCCTTTTTAGACAATGCAGAGGATTAATCCCTTAGGTTTCACAGTGAGCATAACAAGCATGCTTTACTGCATATACAGACTGATTTTACTGTTTGGGGTTTAGTAACACTTTAATTTTCACATCTTTGTGCAGAATGTACCTTTAAGGCCTATTACTGCATATACCGACTGATTTTTACTGTTGTGGGTTTAGTAACTGTTTAAATGTTCTCTTCTGATTTGAAATCCAAAAATGGATTGCTTTGCTAATTATACGGTGGGCACACACTCAGTGACAGTTTAGGGATTACAGATTACAGTTCCAGGGGATCTCCTTTCTTTTTTTGTCCTTTTCTGCTAATAATCAGCACAAACCTTACTTAGTTTGCACCGTCCCCCTGCAGCTCTAAGGTCCTGAGCTCCACTATCACCCAGAACACTGGTTTATATGTGCGCCCTACACCTCTCTTTACTTCCTCCCACAACGCAAAGGCAAACCGGAAGGTTATTTAGCTTCCACCTACAATAGTGAGGCTGTCGGCTCATTGTAGAACAGGTTTCCTTTTAGCCTGGTAAATAGACCATTCTTTTGTATTTAGTTTTTTTTTTTTTGTTATTATTTTTTTTTGTTAAAGCGGAGTTCCACCCAAAAGTGTAGATTTAGAGTAGATCTAATTAACCACTTCAATACTGGACACTGAGGCTTCGTACACACGACCGTTTTTCGCGACAAAATGCATCAAGAAACTTGTTCTTGAGAAACAAGTTCTCTTTTTCCTCGTCGGGAGTTTCAATTTCCTCGTTGTGTTTCTCGTCGGGCTGGTTTACGACGAGAAACGCGTTCGCGTGTATGCTTAGAAACCCACGCATTCTCAGAATAAAGTATGAGATGGGAGCGTGCCTTCGGTAAAAGTAGGGTTTGTAATGGAGATAGCACATTTGTCACGCTGTAACAGACTGAAAAGTGCGAATCGTCTCTTACCAAACTTTTATCTAACATGCAGTAACATGAGATTAGCAAAAGCAGCCCCAAGGGTGGCGCCAATGGAATCGAACTTCCCCTTTATAGTGCCGTCGTACGTGTTGTACGTCACCGCGTTTGAGAACGACGAGATTTTGACAGTGTGTACGCAAAGAAAGCTTGTCAAGATTCTCAACAAGCCTAACAAGGAACTCATCGGGGAAAACGATGTTTCATTCACGACGAGTTTCTCGGTCGTGTGTACGAGGCCTGACACCCCCTTTCTGCCCAAGCCAATTTTCAACTTTCAGCACTCTCACGTTTTAAATCATAATTGCGTGGTCATACAATGCTGTACCCAAATTTTTTTTTTATAATTTTTACCCACAAATAGAGATTTCTTTTGGTGGTATTTGATCACCACTGGGGTTTCTATTTTTTGCAGTGCTTCTAACAAAAGAACAAACATTTAAAAAAAGTTTTTCTTTGTTTCTGTTACAAAACATTGTAAATAAGTATGTTTTCTCCATCACTGATGGGCACAGATGAGGCTGTACTGACAGGCACTGATGAGGCAGTACTGATTGGCACTGATGAGGTGGCACTTATATGCAGCACTGATAGGCAGCACTGATGGGCACTGATAGGTGGCACTGATATACAGCACTGATGGGCATTGATAGGTGACACTGATATACAGCACTGATGGGCACTGATAGGTGGCACTCATAGGCGGCACTGATGGGCACTGATAGGTGGCACTGATAGGTGGCACTGGAGGACACCTATAGGCAGCACTGATGGGCATTGGTGGGCACTGATAGGCAGCACTGATGGGCAATGATTGCCATCCTTGGTAGCCTCTAGTGGGCTTACCTGGTGATCATGGATGGGCATCCCTGGTGGCCATGGGTGCTTATCCTTGCTGGCCATGGGTGATCATCCCTGGTGGCCATGGGTGGGCATCCTCGGGGGGTCTGCACTGATAATCAATCAGTGAAGACCCCCCTGTCAGGAGAGCAGCCAATTGGCTTTTCCTGTTTACACTGTGATCATCTGTGATTGGACATGGTAAAGAGCCTCTGTCAGAGGCTCCTTACCTAAATCAGAGATGTGGTGTGTTAGACTGACACACCACACCAATGATCACCGTGCTGCACGCCCCCACAGGCGCGTAATCGCAGCTTATCCTGTTGAATGTCATATGAAGCTCAGTCAGGATAACTGAACCACTTCCTGGCCGGCATTCTGCTATAGGCCGGGTGTGAAGTGGTTAAGGCCTGATTCACATCTATGCAGTTTTAGTGTTTTTTGCATTTTGCAGATTTGCACTACAGAACATGTTCTATAGGAAACCATGTTAAATGGACTGTAGTGCAAATCTGCAAAATGGAAAAAGCAATAAAAATGCACAGGTGTGAATCAGGCCTTAGTGATGACTCCCCAGTGTTCAGAAAGACTTTCAGCTCTTGGTTGCAAGTATTCCCTCATTATCCACAACCCAAAATAACTCTATAGCCTCGTACACACGACTGACAATCTCGTCAGGAAAAACCCGTCGTTTTCCCTGACGAGATTCTTGGCAAGAAACTCTTGCCGCCCGAGTGTACAGACTTTTGTTTCAAAAGAACCGCGGTTCTCTTGAAAGGAAAGAACGTGTGACGTCATCGCGTACGACGAGCATGTGCTCGTCACATTCAATGCCGTTGCCGCCATCTTGCTTCACCCTACCTATGCCGTGGAAGCTACCGCGCATGCATCAAAGTCATTTCGAGCATGCGCGGGTTTCCGCGGCGACAGGTAAGTATACACACTCTCGGGTTTCTCGTCGGGAAACAGGCTGACAAGAATCTCGACGAGAAAAAAGAGAGCAGGTTCTCTTTTTTTCTCATCGAGATTCTGGCCAGATTTCCTGACGAGAAACTTGAATGCCTCGTACAAACGAATGGTAATCTCGGCAAGAAGCAGTTTTCTTGCTGGTTTTTGCTGAGAAAACCGGTCGTGTGTACGAGGCTTATTGCTTTGGTTGGGTCACATCTTTTTAAGTTTTGGATAAAGTCGGGGGGGGGGGGGGGTTTAGAACACCTGCTGTGTTAAGCTTTTACTGCTTTCTGTGCCCCTTTAGGGAGATTCAGCTTCTCTATTTGTCCGACATACCATTATCACCCAGAGTGAAAGTAGAGATTACAAATTTTGGGTTGTCACCAGAAATAGACAGGGAATGGGGACTACTCATTTTGGAGAGATTTTCTCTCACTTCCTGCTTTGACTATTGAACAGAAAAGGATGGGACACATATGGCACAAAAAACAAAAATAAAAAACGGCCAGGGGTACTTATAACTCTATCCAAAATGACAGAAAACTTTTGTCTGTAGTTCTACGTTAAAGTGATATTAAAGTCTCATTTTGGCTGCGCTGCTTTCAATCTATCCGCTCTAGCCAATCAACAGCCAGGCTGAGCGGCGAAGAGGATGTCGGGGCTGAGCGGGGGACTTTTGAGGGTTCAGGTAAGTATAACGGGGGGCCGGGCGGTATAGTCGGATGTTTTTTCACCTTAATGCATAGAATGCATTAAGGTGAAAAAACTTTTACATTTACAACCCCTTAAGTGTTTCAATTTGTATGTAATCAGGCAGGCACTACATGGTTTTGGTAAATCTGAAGAAAATCTAATAATGTGTATGAGGCTTAAGGGGCTCAAACTGGCATGCAAATAAAAATAGTAGCTCAACACATTTCAGAAAATGACAACACATTTTTTTGCTGTGCAAAACAAACTTAATGAAAGAGTGAAACAATCTTCTACTGACAATCTATATGCCCTTTGTAAATCAAATTGCTCCCAGGGAGAATGTCATATACTTTGCTGTGAAAAAAATGTGGTCATGTGGTCACTAGTGTAAGATCACATGGCTACAAGAATGATGTTCCATCCCCTCCAGCACTCTGTACACTGCTGCTGACTGCAGATGAAAAGAGTGGCTCACAAAATGACTTTCAGAAAGGACAATCCTATGGGAAGGAGCAATATTCTGGTGAAATGAAATATCATGTTTGATGTATGTAACCATGCGATTTATAATACGAAAAAAGGCTAGGACTGGGAGAGGCAATTGGGACTTTCATGGTACCACTTACACAGATAATACATTTAAAAATGAAAATGAAATATGTTTATTGGTACAAAAAAAAGGTATATAATATTTTGTATTTTTTTTGTTTTTGTACAAATAAAATATATTTCATTCTCAATTTTTGAGTGTATTATTTGTGTAAGTGGTACCATGAAAGTCCTGATTGCCTCTCCCAGTCCTACCTTTTTTTCTATGTTGATGAGACGAAGGTACTAATTACTAATTGATCTTCACCTTTTGTAGCACAATTAATTAATAATCGATTTATAACACTGCTAAGGTTATATATGTGTGTACCTGTTACTTGCTTAATTTGTTTAAGTACCTAACACATTTCCTTTTAACTCTGGGGTTCTGTGTATATATACAAAAAAGGACTTGTGTGGAGTTTGTATAATTTTTATTTTACACAGTTAGAAAACATAATTTCATAGAATTATTGCATCCCACTAAAAATTGCACCAGCATTTGTAACAATATATATTTATGGTTTTTACATGATATTATACTGCAAATTGCATTGGACTACAGTGGAACCTCGGATTGTGTGTAACGAGCGTTTCGCAATACGAGCACTGTATTTAAAAAAATCCTAACTCGGTTTGCGAGTGTTGTCTTGCAAAACGAGCAGGATTCAGGCCAAAGTGTTGTGCAGTACCGCGTTTGGCCTGAGGTGGGGGGCACTGGAGCCGAACGCAGACGATTGGCGCCGCTCGGAAATGCATGGAAAGACCTGAGGACAGCTCGGCTGACCTCAGCAAACCTCGGGAACAGAGTCTTTCCGAGGTTTGCCAAGGTCAGCCGAGGTGTCCTTGGGCCTTTCCAGTCATTTCCGAGGCTCTCCCCCACCCCCTGCACCTCTGGCCACATGCGGTATTGCATGACATTGAAGTCAATGCGGAACAAATAATTTTCGTTTCCATTGACTTCAATGGGGAAACTCGCTTTGATATGTGAGTACTTTGGATTACGAGCATTCTCCTGGAACGGATTATGCTTGTAATCTGAGGTTTCACTGTATTTGAATCTAGGACCACCGCATAAGATGGTGTTTTTACTGCTGGAAGAAGATGTCATGCTCTCTTTGCATAGTTCGTATTGTGAAAAAAATTGAAATCACCCCTCCCCCCATATACCTCATAATGGGTGAGTAGAATGGACCTCAAAACTCACAAAGAGAGGTAGCCCTATATTAAAAAATGTACCTAAAAATATGAATTTTAAATGTGGTAACCATTTAATATGACAGTGTGTAGCCTAGTGTAAAGGAAATTTCAGACATACCCTTTTTTCAGACATACCCTTTTTAAAAAAAATTACCAGGTAAATTGTTTCTCACCTCCCTTTTATATATATTCCTTCTGGCTTGCTGTGTGAGACAAAAGTCTAGGATGGATCATATCACCCCACTGCTGTTCTTGGAATGGAGGAATTAAAAGCAATGGATTGCATGCTCATTATTCCTTATACTGGCTAGTCAAACTGTCAAACTGTCAAATGAATAAATGAAATCTATCCCCACCATTTTCTATCGAAACTGTAAAACAATTGAACATGTTAATGGTAAGATGCATTGGATTGACATCCTACTTAAAGGACATACCAGTTCTTTTTTTTTTTCTATAATATTTTTATTGGTAAAGAAAATTAGGTTTACAATACATTTGAACAAGGAGTCTGAAATAAAACAGAAGGTTTTACAGCAATGATGATCAGAACTAGCATGTAATAGTAGTTGCAAAGAAAGTACAGCTTTAGTCGACATATTTAACATTATTTGGGACGTGAAATACAGTTATGACTAATTTGCTGAATGCTCATGCTTCTCACAGTAATATTATGTCTGTCTGATGCCAAATTATGTTTAGGTGTATTTTGCGGATGAAGTTGGGGGTGTGCTAGTTCATGAGGAGGTAATAACCAACTTTGAGTAATTACATCCTCCTAACAACCCAGCAGCTGAAGTTGGTTAGCTATCGGTACTTAATGAAATAGAGCTGTAGCAGATAAAGGGACTGGTTCAGAGTGTAGACTCGACATACCAGTTCTAACTTCGACCTACCGCAATAGACTTGATGGGCCCATCATGGTGGAGGAAATTCTTAAGGTGCTTAAAACACTTCAGTCTGGTAAGACCTCTGGGCCTGACAGCGTTCCCATAGAGTTTTATAAACAATAAGCTGAGGATCTTGCCACTAGACTACACACAATGTTTAGTGAGTCAGCAAAATCGGAGGCACTCCTGAATTCTATAGGGGAAGCGGTTATCGTGATGATTCCCAAGCCAGGGAAAGATCCCTCCTTATGCTCCTCGAACCCCCTTTATCCATGTTAAATGTAGATGCAAAATTGTTGGCCAAGATAAGATACTAACTAAGAGACTGAACAGAGTTATAACTGCGCTGATGCACCCAGGGTTCATGCCAGGATGGGGTACAGACATCAACATTAGGAAACGCTTTACCCATATTGCTAGAGCACAAGCTGACACGGTGGGAGTAGTGGCCTCACTGGATGCAGAGAAGGCCTTCGACTCAGTTAAATAAAGATATCTGTGGTAAGTACTCTCTAAATTTGGATTTGGCCCTCAGTTTATGTCCTGGCTACGAATGCTATATGCTAATCCGCAAGCTAACCCCTTTCCCCGGACTGTTTGCTCTCGCTACTAGTTACTACTATTACTGCTACTAGCAATCCTAATCAGAGCTGAGAGGGGAGTAAAGGGTATAGTAGTTGGTCCAATAGAGGAAACATTGTCCCTTTATGCGAACGACTCCCTGCTTTACCTTGCGGATGCCTCATCATCTCTTCAAGCCGCACTGACACTGTTTGATCAGTTTAATCAGGAATACGTATTAACTGAGATCAGTACTGTTCCTGCTATACCCCTCGGTCCCCAGCATTGACACACACACACACACACCTCTACAGTAGGGTGACCAGACATCCCCGGTTTCCAGGGATTGAGGACACTGTCCCCGGACCAAGTCTGTCCCCAGTTTTGTCCCCAGATTGGATTTGAACAATGGCTGGGGCAATTTCAAAGACAGTCAGTACAGAATTAAAAAAATATTTCAATCCCCCACTCCGCCACTCCTACTAGCTTAGGGGGGTGTATTTTTTTCCATTATCTGTTCCCCTTTCTGATAATCATGTGCTGGTTCGGGTGCATACCCATTCAGCTCCGCTCTCATGTTTTTCTGCCTTGGCTCAAGTCCCGGCCAGCCGCTTGCCTGCTTATCTCCTTGCCTTCCCTGGTGGAGTGATCTTCCTCTGCTCCCCACCCAGTATTAGCTGTGGCCCAGAGAGTAAGACTTGACAGGCTATGTGGTGGGCGGCGGTAGCGACGGGCAGAGAGTCGCTGATTGGCGCTATTACTAGTAGAAAAAAAAATATGTCCCAGGATTTAATTTTAAAAATCTGGTCACCTTACTCTACAGTGGGTCGACAAATTACCCTATCTGGGCATCAGGGTTGTTTTATGATTTTACTATGACACTAAATACAATATTTGAAGAGCTGAACTTGGATGGACAGGTCTTTAACAGCATTATTAACTATGCAAAAGCATCATGCAGTCATACTCATAGGACAACTTTATTTTCTCTCATTATTTAGGTTAACAATCTGTTATCTTTGGTTACATTTTCATGACATTTTAATTTTTACATTTAAAGTCTATCATTAGGGCATTTAACCATTTAGACTGCTGGCCTAAGTCAAGATCTGTTGAGTTTGCTTATCTCTGGACCACTTTTCTATTGCAGACTGTTTATGTCTAGGCCTTACATTTACAGCCACTGATAGGACTTGCCAGACAAAGCAGACATCTGGCTGTCACTTCTAATTGCATCTTTGCACCAGAAGTTGCTCTCTAAATCCCGTGATTCCCTTTGAACATGGAACTGTGATGCACAACAGTTTCTTGAAGCCATTAATACGGGAGGTAGATCTACTCTGTGGCTTTGGCCTACAGGAAAAAAAATAAAAGATTTACAATGTAAGGAGGGCATTCATACTATTAAAGGGTTGCTGTTTAAGCCTGCAGTTGAGTTTAATGATACAGCAGTTTCCTTTCCAACCCGTCTGGTTAAGTCTTTGAACACTGACAGAAATAGCAAAATCGGAAAAATGGTTTCCTTGGTCTTGCCTTGTTTAATGCTTCCTAAAAGTGTTCTAACACAAATTAGTATGAGGTTTAAAAAATAAAAAGCCCGGTCAGTGGATTAAAGGCTTTATCCAGATTAATGCTGGTTTATTGTGATTTAGATCCTGCAAAGTTTAGACAGGACGTGACACCAATTAAATCCATGTGGTTTAATTTCAATACTGAGCGGTCACATCATTTTTATATTATTCGTCTGAGTGTTACTGACAAACCATCATTTTTATTTCATACTGTCAGATTTATTAGGTTAACAAGATACTTTTATGTAGGTTACATGGTCTGTCAAATAAAGTGCACGTCATCACACAATAATTTCCTCCAAATTGTAATGTCATTGTTAAACATGGAACCCAACGTATTTTCCTGGCTATTGTCAGGTTAGATATACAGCCTACAATTACACTGGGACTGATCTCTGTTGGAGGCAGGCTGCAACATAAGGTTTGAATATAACGCGTGATCTATTATTATAGGATTTGTTTAATCTTGAAAAATCACTACAGTCAAATCATCTTAAAAATGTCTATGTATTCATTACAAATGAATCAATTCATGTTACAGTGGAGATACTTTACACGGATTTCATCATTTTGCTGTTTAAAATAATGTAGTTTTGTCATTTTGTGCCTTTGGAATAGCAAGATTAGCTAATAGATAGATGGATAAAATGAATTGTGCACAAAAGTGACATTGCACCAGTGTTGCCAACCTACCAGATTGAAATTTACTGGCACGACACCCAAAATTTACTGGCGCAGCCACACTTTTACTGGCATTTCACAAAAGTTACTAAATACAATTTTAAGGTGTAAATAGCAATGTGATTTAAGGTAGATATTAAGGTAAAAAAAAAACACATTTTTGTTATTTTCGATATATTAAGGGCAAATTATTTAGTCACATCACCCCCTGCCTCCATCCCCCTCTGCCACCAACACCCCCTGCCTTCACCCCCCTCTGTGGTGCCACAATCTCCCCCTGCCTCCAATCTCCCTCTGTCTCCAATCTCCTTCTGCCTCCAATCTCCCCCAGGCCCCCTGCCTCCAATCACCCCCTGCCTCCATCATCCCCTGCCTCCACCCCCCTCTGCGGTGCCACCAACAACCCCTGTCTCCATCCCCAACCCTCTGCGGTGCCACCATCTCCCTCGGCATTGCCACCAACACCCCCTGCCTCCAATCAACCCCTGCAACTAACACCCCCTGCCTCCAATTTCCCCCTGCCTCCAATCTCCCCCTGCCTCCATTGCCCACTGCCTCCACCCCCCTCTGTGGTGCCACCGCAGCCACCATCACCCCCTGCCTCCAATCACCCCCTGCCTCCAATCTTCATGCGCAGTTCCAAGCCGAACCGATCTCGGCTATTTTTACTGGCACATTTCCGCAACCACGGACATTTACGAACGGGGGGAAAAGTGGATGGTTGGCAACATTACATTGCACTACTGTTTTTCCTTGGTCACTGACACAGTGCCCTGTTTAGAACACTCCACTGTTTACAACAGCAATGAGTTACAGGCAAACTTTACATGAAGAGACTCTATTACATACCTAAAAAAATGAAGGTAAAAACACAAAAAAAATCAAACATGTTAAATGCCTATTAGCAGCTTTTTTATTTCCATAAATTATTTTTTTATTCATCTGCAATGTGCCTTTGAACTTGGTAAAAAATGTAGTCAGTTTCCTTGCAAAGCCCCTTCCCTCCTCCTTGTACATCATAGCCCTCTCTTCTACTGGGAGTGCCCAATTAAGCCGGCCAAAAATGGTTTGAATCTCGGCCGGTTTTGCAGAAAAAAAATCTTTCTGTCTATGGCTGTCCCAGCTTCTTTAATCCCCCCATCTGCCTGCATAACCTTTTATGTAACTGCTGGGTAGGAACAAAAGGAAATACTATGACATGGCCCTTATGCCACATACACACGATCGGTTCATCCGATGAAAATGGACCGATGGATTTTTTCATCAGATATCCGATGAAGCTGACTTTCATCAGTCTTGCCTACACACCATCGGTTAAAAATCCAATCGCGTCAAACGCGGTGACCTAAAACACAACGACGTGCAGTGAAAAATTAAGTTCAATGCTTCCGTGTATGCGTCGACTTGATTCTGAGCATGCATGGATTTTTCCCCACAGACGATTGTTTTTTTCTATTGTTTTTTTAACCATCAGAAAATTTTAAAACAGGTTTTATTTTTTTTCACCGCTGGAAAAAAAAACGATGGGGCCCACACACGATCGGTTCGTCTGATGAAAACGGTCCATTGGGGAAATGAGGGGAAGCTCTGCTGATTTTATTATCCAATCATGTGCAAGCTTAAATGCTGTTTTTTATTTTTCTTGCATGTCTCCCTCGGATCTACAGCCACTGACCTTCCAAGTGCAATTTCAAATGCACTTTGCACTTGTAGTTTGCACTTGTAGTGTTGCATTTAGTAAATAACCCCCATTGCCACCCTTGTAAATTATAAAAGGGTTATGAAAGAAGCTAAAGTTGAACAGTGGAGGCTAATCAATGCATTTACAAAGAAAAAAAAAGACTAATATATTCAAGAAGCATAGGCCCAAGCTATAAACCTAAACAAATAGCACTGATATAGTCAATAAAATGCTCAATAATAATAATAACTTTAACAAGACAACTAACTATCATTCACATAAGGTGCCTAGAAAGAGGCCCAATGATCGCTAAGAATTTTTAAATAGTGTGCAGCAAAATTATGAGGAAGAAGCTTATTCCTTGCATTCTACAATGCAATACTATTGGTTATGATTAGAAACATGGAAAAAGGGGATGTGACAAAAATTTTGCTTGGACTCAAGCTGGTGTTTTCATACAGCATGCAATAATTTGGAAGCAATGACAACAAGAGAAGGGTGCATTGCATTACCAATATAAACATTTATTGAATTATAAAAAGCAACACACATTATACTCACAAATGCATGATGTATACACACAGGGCTCTGAGGAAGAAGGTTCTCCCTTGAAACACGTCAGCCAAGCCATTACAGATGCCACCAGGTCTCCTTTCATCATTGGTGTTTCAGCAGCCCTGGAGGCAATCCTTTCCACTTGTATTGATATGCGTGTATACATCATGCGTTTGTGAGTGTAATGTGTGTTGCTTTTTATCTTTTAATAAATGTTTATAATGGTAATGCAATAGGTCTTGTTGTCAATGTTTTTCAGTATATTTGAATACCCATGGTCCTGAGGGGGCAGCTCTGACACCCGAGGATTAATTATCCAAAGGGCTAACAATCAGAACTAAAGTACACTGGATCAGCTGTTGGTTCAATTTCAAGTGTATAGGCAAAACTTTTTTTTGTGGATAGAGCAACTAAAGGGTATATTGTGGCGATTTCCCTACACATCCTGTCCCATAGCCAAACAGGAAGTGAGAGGAAATCACTTCAAATTAAGGGAATTCCTTGGGGAACCCCAGGTCATCAGAACGAGTGTCCCCAATGGAAGATTTGCCCTATTATCTTTTTGGGGACAACCCAACATTTAGAATTTCCTTTTCCTCTTACTTTCAAAGATAATGGTAAACAGGACAAATAGAGAGGACGAATCTCCCTAAGGGGGGCACCGACAGCAATAAAAACTAACACGTGTTCTAATCAATCTCTACCCTATCAAAAACACACAAAACAAATTGTCTTTAGTTATACTTTTAACACAAAAGGTCCTCAAAAAATGCAGCATGAATAAAGCCCAGGGTATTTTGAAGGAAACAAATGCGATCACTGAATCCAGATCTGTGTTTAGAGTTCAAATGGTTTATTTCATCAAGATAAAGTTCAACATGTTTTGGGAGTTTGGAACTCCCTTCATCATATAAGTGGAGTAAAAATGATATGAGAAAGTGTGTACAAAAATAAAAACAATTAAAATATATACTGTATAAAAAGTATCAATATATAAATAAATACAAGCCTTGAAGTTGCATTTTGGTACCTTGTCCCTATGTATAAACATGTTGTATATGCCCAATGACTGCCAGTATTGTTTGTCCATACAGGAATCTACACATCACCTTGTGCAAATCTCCTGGTGCCTACATGGCAGCACACCAGTGATAGAATTCTGCCCCTATCACCACCTACAGGCCCCAATAAAATCTGTAAAAGAGTGCGAGAAAGACCCCAAAACATTCTTCAACACTACAGCATAGATCCAGGGGCTCTTACCATGGTTCCTTTTGGGAGGAGAACCATTCAGGTCTAATAAATTGTAAATAGTTATTTATCACTAGTATCAACACAAACACAGGAGAGAATGCACATCCACCCTAGTATAACCAGGGGCGGATCCAGAGTCTTGTCTCGGGAGGGGCACTGCCAGAAATATGTTTTTTTTGTGGGCAATTTATCGGGGAAAAGGCTGGTGTTGGCGCTTCAATCATCCTGGCACCATGGTTGTTATGGTGTCAGGATGATTGAAGTGCATTATTTCTATTATTACATTGTAATATAAAATGAAATGGTTTAACTCACCATAAAAGAAAAGAAAAAGGAGGGCGCATCGACCTAGTGTTATACCGTTTAAAAAGGATTTATTGAATATATAAAAAACACAATGGTCATACTCACAAACATGAGTTGTAAACAGCGCTTAACATATGATAGGACTGGTACACAGCATCACCAAACAAACACGATCACAGCACGGATCAGATGATAACAGACCGGCAATATGGCTGACGCGTTTCAGAGGCGAGCCTCTTTCATCAGAGCCTTTGTGGTCCGTAGTTGCTCCCTCATACTGGAGCTCTCAGGTGAGCACGTGCAGAGAGGCTCAATCGCAGGCCAGCCCCAATCTGCTAGTCCCACCAAACCATAATACAGAGTCAGTGGGAGCCCTGAGCGTGTCACTTGCCACCGCCGCCTGCCACACGTTGCGAATTGTCAATTGCCACATCACCTGCCACACGTTGCGGATTGTCACTTGCCTGCCACTAGATGCAGATTGTCACTTGCCACGTCACCTGCCACGCCTTGTGGATGGTCACGTGCCACGTCACCTGCCACCCGTTGCGCATTGTCACTTGCCTGCCACCAGATGCAGATTGTCACTTGCCACGTCACCTGCCACAATTTGCAGATTGTCACTTGCCATGTCACTTGCCATACCTTGTGGATTGTCACTTGCCATGTCACCTGCCACACCTTGTGGATGGTCACTGGCCTGCCACCAGTTGCAGATTGTGACGTGGCAAGTGACAATCTTCATCTGGTGGCAGATTGTCAATTGTGGCAGGTGACGTGGCAAGTGACAATCTGCCACCAGATGCAGATTGTCACTTGCCACGTCACCTGCCACAATTTGCAGGTTGTCACTTGCCATGTCGCCTGCCACATGTTGCGGATTGTCACTTGCCACATGTTGCAGATTGTCACTTGCCACGTCACCTGCCACACCTTGTGGGCTGTCACTTGCCACGTCACCTGCCACACCTTGCGGATTGTCAATTTCCACGTCACCTGCCACACCTTGCGAATTGTCACATGCCTGCTAAGGTGGTGTTTTGATTGTCTCTTGCTGTGTCCCAGAGTCAGGCAGCAGAGAGATAATATGATCTCTTTGCTGCCCACGCTGCCTGCCCAGTAAGGGTGGAAGTTACTGCAGGGATGCAGGGCGGGCGCGGGGCAGTGAGAGATGATCTGAGCCTGCTCTCTGGCCCACACCCACACACTGAGCCACCCGACAGCCCAGCCCGCCCACTCTCACTAACAAGGATGAAGGATAGTCCAGCACATCTAAGGTATTCCAGGCTGCCTCTCCTGGATCACAACCATCATCAGGACAAGGATTCCCTGAAGCTCCTATCGACAGTCCAGTATCTCTCACTAGAGGATCGGAGGCTCAACAGCATTTGCAGGGACCTACTGCACATGCGCCCTGTCCAGCCGGAGCACAGATGAAACAGGACTCCAGAAGGCAGGAAGGGGAAAAAGAACACATCACTGGGTTGCCATGAGGCGTTCCCTCCTTCCTCAGGTCTTCCCACTCTAAGCATACAATGCATTAAAAGGTTGTAAATCGTGTACGACTGTAATCCAGAAGAGGCGGCCAGGAACACCTTAGATGTGCTTGACTATCCTTCATCCTTGTAAGTGCATTGGATATGGTGTTCTTTCATTTCATCTAATAAACTGTGTTACATTAGGGCAGATGTGCACTCTCTCCTGTGTTTGTGTGGATACAGATGTGTTCCAGGCACCTGGTGGAATCTTGGACAGCTGCAGCATCCAAAGTGCAGATGAACTGTCATGCCGCGTACACACGGTCGGACATTAGACCGGACAAAACTCAGTTGGAATTTCCGACGGAAATATAGAGAACCTGCTCTCTATCTAAAGTCCTTCGGAAATTCCGACGGAAAAAGTTTTCATCGGAAATTCCGAACGTCTGTACGTGGCATAAGGCATTGGATGTACTTTTATTCACCTTACAAATAGCCAACATTTGTACCTCTAGACCAACGTTATCTTTTTCGTTTATTTATCACTAGTATGCTGCCATGTAGGCAGCAGGAAACAGTAACATTTTATCAAATGCTTACTATAATTTTTCTTTCCTGGTGCCTATCCATAGCAGCATATGGACCCAACCCTGTACTACTTACTAAGAATGCTTTGTGTTTTTTTCTCACTCATTTGTAGATTTTAACCTGTAGGTGGAGATAGGAACTGAGCTCTATCACTAGTATGCTGCTTGCTATGGATAGACACCAGAAATAGAACATTTTGACAAGTATTTGATAAAGTTTTTCGGTTTTACGTGGGATGCAAACATTCTTTATATAGACAAGGTGCTTTCCACCAATCAGATTTCAATTTACTGAAGTGAGGTCACTCGTTTCAGCTGCTATGGCTTACTACACTTTACCGTAGTTTGCTATTTTCTTAGCAATAAATTAATGCTTTTCACTTGCTTTTTTATTAGCAGGGAAGAAGCATGTGAAATCTTGTTAAGAATTTTTGAAGAAAACATTGCCGTATATTATTCCTTTCATTTTCACTTATTTTTTAAGTAAATTCTTTTTTTTGGAAGAATTGAGGTAGACTTGTGATGGTAACAACAGCTTTTACTGCATATGCAGTAATTACTCTCTTCCTAATCTCCATTTTATAGCTTTTTAGTGGGGGGCTGGGAGCAAAATGGTGGCTGCTACAATTTTACGACCTGCACAGTCATTGTGGATAAACTGCTCAGATATTTTTTTTTTTTTACTTCTTTGTAGCTGTCCCACGTGCCATGGTGGAAAAAAGGAGACCAGAAGCTCTGGCTTAATTCAGAATGATATATAACTATATACCTGTTGCCTAATCTTTGGCAATTTTCAGTAGAGAGAAGAGAAACTCAATGTGAGTTTTTTTTTTTTTTTTTTATGTTTTTACTAGGATATCATTATTGGTTTGAAATTTTCAGTAATTTCACAGAATATAATTAATATACTTTAAAGTATATCTAAAGCTTAAATGAAATCTATGGTCACCGAATACACTTCGATTTTATAACATCAACATTGTTAAATAACAATACAAACAATAGTTATTTTTGGCAATCCAATATATTCTAACTTGAAAAATTTACTTTCATGCTGTGAATGCTGCTTGTCTGCTGGTCATCTCTTTCCACAACTTCCTGTATTCCCTGCATGCTTTGCAGATTCTCCACTGCTGTTTACTTTTCATTTCCAAGGACTACATATTCCATGGTACCTTGCTGCCTGCAAGCAGAGATTCCTGTACTGACGTCACCTCCTGAAATTCCTCCTTAATTTTCTTTTCTGCAGACAAAACAGAAAGTGAGAGGATATCTCTCAAAAGTGATGGAAACACCCTTTTAGACTGATGCCCCCCAAAGCAAGTGCCCCTCTATTTCTGTTCTGGTGACAGCAATTTTCTCCATTTCCCTGTCCGGGTGACAATGGTCACTTGGACAAATACAAAGCACAAATCTGCACAGCAGGGGCACAGTTAAAGTGTTACTAAACCCACAACAGTAAAATCTGTCTGTATATGCAGAATAGTATGCTTGTTATACTCACTGTGGCGCTTAACCCCCCTGGCGGTATTCCCGAGTCTGGCTTGGGGTGGAATTTCAGAACCAAAAGCGGTAACCCCGAGCCAGACTCGGGATCGCCTTGCAGCATCCACAGGCAGGGAATTACTTACCTTTTGTATGGAAAGACTCCCCAGTTGGGTTTTTTGGCAGCAGGGAATTTGAAAAATGCAACAAAGTAGCAGATGTTTGTAAAAAAGTAGAAAAAATATTTAATAGGTAGAAAAATATAAAACAATAAGCTCTGGTATGGTTTACACTGAAGACATATACACATAGAGTAATGCACCAAGTTACATGACAGCAATTAACATAAATGGTTAATGTTCAAGTCAAGTAGTACCTGACGCGTTTCAACCCCTATATGGGTCTTCTTCGGAGGAAAATAAAGTGCAAAGTGTAACAAAGAAAAAACGTATAATAATAAAACAGTAAAACATGTAGTACTCCTGCTGTCCAGATAAACAGAATCAAGGGATGGAACAATTATTGTGGTCTTTTACTATCCAGTATTAAGTAATAGTTCATCATGTAATCTCTTATCAACAAGTATTAAGTCCTATAAAACTTTTAAACATGCCTCTAAATGAAACAAGATTCCAAAAAAAAAAAAAGATCTGAGCTGAAGAGGGATTAATAGTCTTCTATTTTATTCAAATTGTCATCTTATACTTTAAAAAATTCAATGATTCTGTTAGCTCTGCATCTAATAAAGAGCCTTCCGATGTCAGTCGCCCCCCTGGAAAGTTATTTCACAAACATTTTTCAGTCATTACTCCATCTGTTTTTTACCGTTACATACTTTTTAAGGTCAAAATGCTTAATACATTTTGATTTAAAGCTGGTGATATTTTCTCTGGATTCCATTTTTACAGCTATATGGCTATTACTTTGTCTGCTGAGGAGTGTCGTTTTTAAGTGACATAATAGCTCAGCATTACCAAATGGAAACAGAAAGAAATCTTCTACCAGGAGGCACCATGCCTTTTGTTTTGGGCACTCTCACTGGGGAAGAATATGGTTTAAAGATGCCTACAATCATAAAGATTGAACAGTAGCTCAATGAATATCTCATATCATTTACACATTTTAGACTAGTGCAGACAACAGAATGCATAGATTGTTATAGTAGAGTAAGTTGTCAAGTTTTAATCAAATAATTTACTCAATTAAAAAAAAAAAGAATAAACTATCTTGTCAATCAAAACAATTACTACTTACCTGTCCCAGCGCCCACATGCCCAAACTCCACAGTGTTAACGATTTAAGCTTGATTGAATGATCCTAAGCACCTGTTAGTGTTACAGTGTGTCGTGACTTAGGGGATGGAGGAGTAAACCACAAAGTGCAGCTTGGGACTCAAGCATCAGTACTTCCCATAAGTGTTGAATGCTAATCCTTTTTAGCAAGCCTGGATCTTTAACAAAGTGGAGTTTGTCAGTGCAGGCAGCAGGGCAGATAAGTATTATTTGCTTAGCCAGCTAAAAAAGAGCTTCTTTCAGATGAGTAATCACTAGCTGTATTTAAAACTTTTGTTTTTACACACCTATGTTAAAGTAGAACATTTTTATTTTTATTTTGGATAGAGCAAGGGAGGGTTATAATACCTTTAGGTTTTCTTTCCACCATCTGTGTCCCATTGCGGAGATTTTCCTTCACTTCCTGTCCCAAACAGGAAGAGAGAGGAAATACAGTGAAATAAAGCAAATTTTTGGGGACCCCTACGTCCCTGGAACTAGTATCATCATTGGAACTCCCTCTATTACTTTTCTGGGGGCAACCCAAAATTTGTGATTTTCTTTTCCTTTCACTTTCAATGAGAATGGTAAACAGGACACATAGAAAGGATCTTCTTTTTTTTTTTTTTTTATTTAAATCAAAAAAGTTTTTATTGCTCACAGAACAAGCAAGAAATCAACAGTATGACATCTCATACAGGTTACAAACATTACACTTCACATACATCTCTTCGTTCGGAACATGCATAAATACAGTCTGCTTTATATTGCGCCCTCTCATCCCACTCTCCCAGTTCTAACGGGTTTAGTTGCCTCCTAGCAATCTCGTCTGAACGAGCTCCACAGGGCTCAGACCTGGTGTGGCTAGCCATGCATCCCATATTTTGTCAAACTTGCCCGCCCTACCCCTGTGCTGATATATATATTTTTCCATCACGAGCATCTTGCCCATATGTGTCACCCATAGTTTAAACGTGGGGGGTACCTCCAGCTTCCATTTCAAGAGAATGACCTTTCTGGCCTGGAATAAAGCTCTATTAAATGCCATTCTATTCATCTCCTCCGCCACCGCTCCCTCCAATACTCCTAGCAGGCAATAGACCGGTTCCAGGGGAACGGAAGTCTGGAAGACAGAGTTAAGCGTGTCCAGGACCTCCCTCCAGAACCTATGGAGTTTGGGGCAGCGCCAGAGCAGGTGGATCAAGTCACCCGTTCCTACCCTGCACCTGTTGCACAAGGGGTCGGGGAACCTGCCCATTTTAAAGAGCTTCACCGGGGTGTAGTGGACCCGTAATAGGATGTATAATTGCGATACCTTTTGTGCAACGTTTAGGGAGCACCTGTTCACCACCTGCATCGCCTCCTCCCACATGTCTCCTGTCAATGGCCCAACGTCCGCCTCCCACTGATCTGCCACCTTCATGGGGTGTCCTTCTAAGAATGAGTCAAGTAGCATATTGTAGCACTGCGAGATAATGCCCTTTGTCTCTGAGGCGTCCCGCAGGATGCGGAATACCGGAGTGGGGGACTGAGCCCACTCCACCGCACTCCCCTGGGCCCTTATTGCGTGTTGCAGCTGGACGTAGTAAAAGAGCATGTTTTGTGGAAGCGCATACCTGGACCTTAAAGTGTCAAATGGGAGCAGTGTGCCCCTACAAAAAATCTGTTTGAGGAGGGCGACACCTCTAAGGCGCCACCTGGGACCCTGATCCAGTTTGGCCAGTTCAGTGAACGTGTTGTTATCCCATATCGGGCTAAATTCAGTAAACCCTGTGACCCCCTGCAGCTGCCTCACCTTATTCCACACCTTCTGGGTAAGTACATATGTGGGCATTTTCCTATTGGGCTTCTGAAAGTGCTGAGCCTCTAGACCCTCCGGTATCGACCGGGCCCCAGTGCCAAACAGCAGGAGCCTGGCCGAGGAACCCGCCGGGACCGGGGACATGGCACCAATCAGGTGTTGTAGCTGCGCAGCTAGGTAGTAGATCCATGGGTTAGGAAGTGCCAGCCCCCCTCCCTCCTTGGGGCGTTGCAATTGCTCCAGTTTTATCCTGGGGGCTCTAGTGTGCCATAGCAGTTGTCTAAAGAGCGAGTTTACCACTCTAAAAGTTTTAAGGGTGATAACTATTGGGGAATTGTGGAGCAGGTATAGTAGCTGCGGCATCAGGATCATTTTGATGAGATTAGTCTTACCCGCGAGGGACATTTGCAACCTATTCCATATGTGGATTTTGTCTCTAAACCTGGTCAATAGGGGAAAGATATTCAATCTGCTATAGTCAGTCACATTGGGGGACACATGCACCCCCAGGTATTTAAAAGAGGGCACTATCGGGACGGGGGTTGAGGGGCCGCCCTCGGTCACAGGAGGTCCGTCCAGGAACATCAGAAAGGATCTTCTTAAAGGGGTTATAAACCCTTGTGTTTTTTCACCTTAATGCATCCTATGCATTACTTTTTTCAGTAATTCTGTTTTTTTTTTTAAACTACTTCCCGCCCAAGGACGTCATATGACGTCCTGGACTTTCAGTGGGGATGTCTGAAAGATGCCTGCAGCTACAGGCATCATTCAGATATCCATCTCTTCAGCCGGCGATTCTGTGCACCATAAGAATGATCATAGCATCGGTTCTGCCGCTTGATCAATCTTATAGGCCGTCCCCCCCTCTCCCGCCGCCATCCGGTGCTTCTCTAGGCTCTAGGCTCTTCCTTGCCATCGGAGACCCGGAGAAACGATCCGCTGGCGTCGGGTGGAAAGCATATAGCAGACTGGTGACCAGATGGTCATCAGTCATCTCTATAATCGTCGGAGGCCCGGGCGTGATGTTATGACGTCACGCCCCGGTACCGGAATGTAAACACAGCCGCAATCGCGGCTGAAAGCATTAGATTTGTTTTTTTTTTCACAATCTAATGCTTTCCAGCCTGGAGGAGAGATGTGGGGTCTTATTGATAATGATTGGTAATGATTAGCCCATTAGGCTCACTGTTCACTTGGTTTTGGACTACCACTGTCCCCATGCACTTCCCTGGTCACCCCTTCACTCTTCCCCCTTCCCCCACTTTTTCCTCTCTCACTCCTGATTTTGAGGTGTTCATGTGGTCACCCCATTATTCTTTTTCACCCAGGTCACTTGGTCCTTTCCCTCCCTATCTCCCTCTATTCAACTATTGGGTGAACCTATGTATATATTGTTGATGTTAATGTAATTCCTGTGTTTTTAATTTGTAGATTGTCTCCTGACGAAGCAAAATTAATCGCGAAACTAGTAGAGACTCGAGATTGTCCATTTCGTGACCACAACTCCTCACCTGAAACTCCCCCCTCTCCGAGGGACTGCACGTCTGGTGATCAGTTTGCTGTCACGTCATGTGTATTGTTTTACCAATATATGTTGTTTTTAATTCTTGTCTTTTATACTATGTCAATAAATGTTGTTAAACTTATTTCAATGATAGCTCGGTTTTGAGTGTATCTACTTCACCAAGTACCGCTATAGTCCTCCCCGCCCACCTTCACTGTTGGTGTTTCAGGGTCTACGGGGGTTCCCTGAACCCTTCGACTATTCTATGAATATTAGGATGATGGTACATTCCCAACTAATTTGTATTTTCTAATGCTAGAGGTTCAATTTATTCACTATTACAAGGGATATTTACATTCCTTGTAATAGGAATAAAAGTGATCAAAAAAAATGTAAAAAAAGTGTAAAAATAAAATAAATTGAGTAATATAAAAAATAAAATACTAAAAAATAATTTTTAAACGCCCCTATCCCCGGTAGCTCGCACTCAGAAGCGTACACACACGTAAGTCCCGTCCACATATGTAAACGCCATTCAAACCACACATGTGAGGTATCGCTGCGTGCGTTAAAGTGCCAGAAAGAATTCTAGCACTAGACCTCCTCTGTAACTCTAAATTTGTAACTTGTAAAAAAAAAAATAAGCGACACCTATGGAGATTTTTAAGTACTGAAGTTTGGCGCCCTTCCATGAGTGTGCACAATTTTAAAGCGTGACATGTTAGGTATCTATTTACTCGGCGTAATTTCATCTTTCACATTATAAAAAACAATTGGGCTAAATTTACTGTTTTGTTATTTTTTAATTCATGAAACCATTTTTTCCCCAAAAAAAGGTGTTTGAAAAATTATTGCGCAAATACCGTGCGAGATAAAAAGCAATGACCGGCATTTTATTCCCTAGGGTGTCTGCTAAAAAAAACATATATAGTGTTTGGGGGTTCTGAGTAATTTTCTAGCAAAAAAATTATGATTTTTGCATGTAGGAGAGAAGTGCCAAAATAGGCCCGGTATGGACGTGGTTAAATAAAGCTGGATAAAAACAAAAACTGTTTCTGTCTTCATTTCAGGCTGTAAAGCAACAAAATGTGATTATTTTAAAGGGGGTGATCCTTTTCTATACCCACTGTACACTGGATATCTTTTATAAGTCTGGATGTATTTCTGTTTATTTATTACTGTGTATTTATGTCCCTGTACATATGATGGATCACTCATATATCTTTTTTTAAAAACACTTTGTGCATTAATGTAGATTGTTATGTAACATTTTGTAGAGTTTTGCATCCATATTTTTTTAAGATATTTATTGCAGGTTTGTTTCCTTGCATACTAGTTCCGAGGAAGGGGGAAGCAATTCCCCTGATATATTACTTGTTATCTTGGGGCGCTCTCCTATAACCAACCAAGTAGTAACTGTAATTGGTGTCATCCACCTGGGTGTGTTGTGTGGCAAAGCTGTGAAAATCTAAGCAGAAAATACAAAATTCCTTGGCAAGAAAAACAACTCCTGTATATGTACTGTATTTCATCTGTGTATTCAACTGTTAGCCTGAAGTTTAGATGTACAATCATGACACCATTAGAATATAGGAGATATAAATATAGCTGATTCTTACAATTTTTGTAAGATCTTATATGCCTTTTGTATTAATTCTAGTTCCTTAATAGACTACAATTGTTAATGAGCATAGTACTTGCTTCCTGTTATGTTCTCTATTATTAACAATTTATGGCTGTTTACTGTATATCCCATTGTGAATTGCAATAGAATATCATGAGGCTATATGAATAAAAACAATAGCAACATAAAAGTGAGTATCTTATTAAACAGATGCTACAGGAATTATAAATAAATAGAAGTCCAATCTCTAAAAATATTAATTCCAACATATACACAATTATTTGCAACACGCACTTTACTTGTAGCCTTGTGTTTTATATGATGTTGAAATTCCTACATAACTTTTATTATCCTTATTATGCACAGTCACACCTATTGATGACCCCTTTGTGGCCCTTTGTGTCTAAATTATTTTAGTGAAAATGAATGCAGTATGATCTATTGCAGGCAACATGCGATCTGTTTTATAAGCAGAGCTACTTTTCAATTGTAAAAACTACCTAACTAGAGAAAGATGAGAATTACTGATTTACTAAAGGTTTTGAGAATGCTCACTAAATATTAATTTCAAATTTTCAATCATGTGCAAATGAAATAACTAAACAGGGAGATGATTTTCACATAATAAAGAAAAATTATTCAGCACTGGAATGTAAATATAAACTAAAAAATGCAAGCCAGCACTAAGGTAAATTCAAATAAAACACCTCACATTGACATAAAATAATAATAGTGCAGCGCAAAACAAACAATTTTAAACTATACATACAGAAAGTTAAAACATATGATATATGATATATAATTAAAAATTATATAATAAAGTCCATATAAAGTGCTCAAGTGCAAAAAGATGATCCAAATCGGAATATAATAGTGCAAAAATCCAAAGGGTGATATCCAGAAGGAACCTCCACCAAATAGCAGGAATGGCCTCTCACCTTACAACTTCGACCTGCAATAGGTCACAAAGCATAATCAGAGAACCACCTGTTCTCAGAGGACAGCAAGCAATGCAGCAGTAGAACCACGATATCAGTCAGACTCAGGATCAGGACATGGCAATCAGGGCATAAAAAACAAAGGAGAGGAAATCTAGTGCTCTCTGAAGCCAAAATATATTTATTTAAGAATAAAAAACGAATACACTCACTGTATAAGCACTCTCAAACGAGTGCAGCGAAACAGCATAAAACATCCATAAGAGCATGGGTTTCAGTCTAGGTCAGCGATCGCGGTTGACGTCACATGTGGCCCCTTCCCCTCGTACGACGTTACGTCCCTATGAGCGGGACTTCATCAGCGTGGGGTGAAAAAAGGCAGCATGCAAACGTCCCGCTGTCTAGGTATAAGAAGCCTGTGGCTGCCATGACACACCCACTAGTAATCAAGCCCTCCCATCAATCCTAATTAGACAACAAAGACTGTCAGCAAAGGAAGGCACAAATTGCACCATGATGGAAAAAATGACAGATTCGATCATAATGGGAAAAAGGAAACACATTCGATCGGAATACTATCAAAGGGCAGACTCCTAAATACCAAAAGTTAAATATATGCAATAAGGATAGAAATCCTCAAAGGCAAAAAAGACCCCTTTAAAAAGAAATCTAACATAAAAAATATAAATGACGTCAGCCACGATCGCACACCCAAATTACATAAAATACATCAAAAACACATATGTAAATCCTTATATATTAACCCATTAAGGTCTAGAAAAGGAACACTACATGTAACAGATAGATACTGGACATAAATGTTAAGAATATTAAAAATAAAAATATTAATATTAAAATATATATATATATAAAATATAATATATACAAAATATAATTAAAAATATTTAAAAATATACAGATACATAAGAAAGGGGGGATTATCTATTGGAAATAAAACAATTAAGGTCAAACTCTACATTTAAACCAGCTGGCGAGGATACTTTAGTCTCATATATCCAATAAGACTCACGCCGACTCAATTGGCGGATGTAATGTCCCCCTCGCCAATGTTTTGTAACTTTTTCAATGCCCCAGAATTTTAACCCTTTGGGATTCCTCTGGTGACACTGCCTAAAGTGTTTAGATACACTATGACTCCTAATACCCCTTTTGATATTGCTGATATGTTCCCCCACTCTCACATGCAATGCCCGTGACGTGCGACCCACATACTGCAAGCCGCACTCACACTCAAGCATATAAACTACGCCAATAGTATCGCACGTAATTAATTGCTTGATGGGATACTCTAACTGGGTCACATTGGAACAGAAAGACTTCCGTTTCTTAATATGCTGTTTGACATGCTTGCAGGTCGCACAGCGACCGCAAGCATAAAATCCAGATAGGAAGTCAAAAAGTTTTGGCTGTGCAACAACTGGCGGGTCAATTACACCAGGGGCTAGACTATCCCTCAGAGAGGGGGCTTTTCTATAGATGAATTGTGGCCGATCCGGAAGGGCCGGACCCAAAACAACATCGCCCTTCAAGATGGGCCAGTGTTTGGCCACTATTTTTTCAAATTTCTTATACTGAATGTTATAGTCAAGCACCATTTTGAAGTTAGATGGCTCCTTATCAGTAATGGGTGGTTTGTCAGCTACAATAACACTCCTCTCTAACAGCCTAACTTTTTCCATTTCTTGCATAATCAAGGGACGAGAGTAACCTTTAGACACAAATCGATTAGATAATTCCTGCGACTGGGCCAGATAATCCGACTCCAGGGTGCAATTCCTGCGGAGCCTCACAAACTGGCCTCGCGGGATATTGCATAGCCACAGACGATGGTGACAACTTGACAAAGGAATATATCCATTACGATCAACTGTTTTAAAATAATTTTTGGTTAAAAGCACATTATCTGACTTGAATATCTCAAGGTCAAGGAAGTTTATCTTATCATGGGAGACTGTCCAAGTTAAAACTATATTCTTGGTATTAGAATTCAGTTTATCCATAAATAATTGTAATGAGGGCAGGTCACCCTCCCAGACCATGATAAGGTCATCAATGTACCTACGGTAACACCGCAACTGGTGCGGTCTATCTTGGAAAACAACGTCACGCTCCCAGTGCGCCATAAAGAGATTGGCCACACTGGGAGCGAAACGGGCTCCCATAGCAACTCCACATTGCTGAAGAAAGAATTCTTTATTAAACCAAAAATAATTTCTTAACAAACAAAATTTAAGGCAATTCAGCAAGAACTGCACATGATCGTAGCTAAGGTCGGAGGACTCTAACGCCCAACGAACCGAAGTCAAGGCTGCTTCGTGATCGATGATGGTATAGAGCGACCCTACATCTGCAGTCACAAGAATGGTATTGGGAGTGCAGGGGATAGTATCCAAAATCTGAATGATCTGTTTAGTATCCCTGAGGTAAGCAGGCAAACAGCGGAAGAAGTTATGGTTGGAGAGTCAAATTAAAGAGATAACTGACCGTATTGAGCGACATAAGGACACCTCTGAGTTCATTCGCCTCTCTGGGGAGCTTAAAAATAAGCTTGAAAAATGGGATAAAGAGACCCAAGAAAAAAAGCGCAAGAAGTTCTTGCGTGATGTGAATGATTTTGGGGTGCCTAATGTTTACAAGTGGCAATCTCTTAGCTCTCTGTCTTTAGCCCCTACTTTATCTGCATCAATGGATACCTCTGAACCACCCCCTCCCATGTTATCCCAGGGATCTGGGATTAACCATGGTGATGGGGTGTCAACTAGGACACCTTTGAGACCATTCAGTCCTCTAAACAGAGGAGGGGGTCCTACAAGGGGAAGGGGTAAAAATAACAAAAATAAAAATACGAGAGGAAAAGCGGGTCACCAAGTCGGTAGACTACCTCAATCACCTGGACCTGATTCTCAGGCCATTCCTCCCTGGAGGACAGTCTCTAACAGGGGGAACGGACAGGGTGGTGGGAGGGGTGCCGTCCCAGGGGGGGCCCCACCTCTGCCCACCTATAATTACTATGCACCTTTGCAGAACTATTGGGAAGGACCTCCACCTACCAATCAGCATTTTTTAGGGCAGGGGAGGACCCCTTGGAGGGGACCTCCGCCTTACCCACCTCCTTGGATAGGGGATTGGGGGGAGAACGGTCCTCCTCCTCCAAGTCAGACCCCAAGGGGGAAATCCACCCTAAAGAGAAAAAATCTAGAGGGGTCAGAGGCGGTAGAAGAGCCCAAAAGGCCAAGGTCCTGATAGGTACTGGAATTTTTAACCTTAGCGGAGTTCCTTTGACCGATGATGAAACTAGAGTTTTAGATAGAGGCTTAAAATTTGCCCCGATCCGGAATATGAACAAATTTCAGACTTATGTCAATGTACAAAAGTACACCAGAAGTCTGAATATGAAAAAGTATTTCTTGTCTAATCCAATAGAGAGGAATTCCTCTGGGATTACTCTGGGTCATTCGAATCTTAGGAACCGCTCTACTTTTAACCCACAATATACAGATACTAGGCATCTTGATGTCTTTCGCAATATGGTGTGTAAAGATTTGGAAAGTCTCAACATCAAGAGAGTGAAAGATTCTCAATGTATTAAGCGTGGAATTTTATCACTAGAAAAACGGAATGATATAGTGATTCGTCCCGCTGATAAGGGGGGGGGGCTTGTTGTGCTCAGTAAGGCTTATTATTTCGAGGAGATGAGCAGACTTTTGAGCGACCGTAGTACTTATTCTGTATTGCGGGGTGATCCTATGGTGATGTATAAAAATGAGCTGCATTCTTTGGTGGAAGTGGGTAAGGGTAAGGGTGTTCTGACCAGTAAGGAGGCCTCTTATTTAGATCCTTTTTACTGCCGGACTCCCATTATCTACTTTCTACCGAAATTACATAAGGATGCTGAAAGGCCTCCTGGCCGCCCTATTGTAAACGGCATAGATTCCGTCAGTTCCCGACTGGGACAATATCTTGATGTTTTTCTACAACCCCTTGTATGTAGGTTGCCTGCTTACCTCAGGGATACTAAACAGATCATTCAGATTTTGGATACTATCCCCTGCACTCCCAATACCATTCTTGTGACTGCAGATGTAGGGTCGCTCTATACCATCATCGATCACGAAGCAGCCTTGACTTCGGTTCGTTGGGCGTTAGAGTCCTCCGACCTTAGCTACGATCATGTGCAGTTCTTGCTGAATTGCCTTAAATTTTGTTTGTTAAGAAATTATTTTTGGTTTAATAAAGAATTCTTTCTTCAGCAATGTGGAGTTGCTATGGGAGCCCGTTTCGCTCCCAGTGTGGCCAATCTCTTTATGGCGCACTGGGAGCGTGACGTTGTTTTCCAAGATAGACCGCACCAGTTGCGGTGTTACCGTAGGTACATTGATGACCTTATCATGGTCTGGGAGGGTGACCTGCCCTCATTACAATTATTTATGGATAAACTGAATTCTAATACCAAGAATATAGTTTTAACTTGGACAGTCTCCCATGATAAGATAAACTTCCTTGACCTTGAGATATTCAAGTCAGATAATGTGCTTTTAACCAAAAATTATTTTAAAACAGTTGATCGTAATGGATATATTCCTTTGTCAAGTTGTCACCATCGTCTGTGGCTATGCAATATCCCGCGAGGCCAGTTTGTGAGGCTCCGCAGGAATTGCACCCTGGAGTCGGATTATCTGGCCCAGTCGCAGGAATTATCTAATCGATTTGTGTCTAAAGGTTACTCTCGTCCCTTGATTATGCAAGAAATGGAAAAAGTTAGGCTGTTAGAGAGGAGTGTTATTGTAGCTGACAAACCACCCATTACTGATAAGGAGCCATCTAACTTCAAAATGGTGCTTGACTATAACATTCAGTATAAGAAATTTGAAAAAATAGTGGCCAAACACTGGCCCATCTTGAAGGGCGATGTTGTTTTGGGTCCGGCCCTTCCGGATCGGCCACAATTCATCTATAGAAAAGCCCCCTCTCTGAGGGATAGTCTAGCCCCTGGTGTAATTGACCCGCCAGTTGTTGCACAGCCAAAACTTTTTGACTTCCTATCTGGATTTTATGCTTGCGGTCGCTGTGCGACCTGCAAGCATGTCAAACAGCATATTAAGAAACGGAAGTCTTTCTGTTCCAATGTGACCCAGTTAGAGTATCCCATCAAGCAATTAATTACGTGCGATACTATTGGCATAGTTTATATGCTTGAGTGTGAGTGCGGCTTGCAGTATGTGGGTCGCACGTCACGGGCATTGCATGTGAGAGTGGGGGAACATATCAGCAATATCAAAAGGGGTATTAGGAGTCATAGTGTATCTAAACACTTTAGGCAGTGTCACCAGAGGAATCCCAAAGGGTTAAAATTCTGGGGCATTGAAAAAGTTACAAAACATTGGCGAGGGGGACATTACATCCGCCAATTGAGTCGGCGTGAGTCTTATTGGATATATGAGACTAAAGTATCCTCGCCAGCTGGTTTAAATGTAGAGTTTGACCTTAATTGTTTTATTTCCAATAGATAATCCCCCCTTTCTTATGTATCTGTATATTTTTAAATATTTTTAATTATATTTTGTATATATTATATTTTATATATATATATATTTTAATATTAATATTTTTATTTTTAATATTCTTAACATTTATGTCCAGTATCTATCTGTTACATGTAGTGTTCCTTTTCTAGACCTTAATGGGTTAATATATAAGGATTTACATATGTGTTTTTGATGTATTTTATGTAATTTGGGTGTGCGATCGTGGCTGACGTCATTTATATTTTTTATGTTAGATTTCTTTTTAAAGGGGTCTTTTTTGCCTTTGAGGATTTCTATCCTTATTGCATATATTTAACTTTTGGTATTTAGGAGTCTGCCCTTTGATAGTATTCCGATCGAATGTGTTTCCTTTTTCCCATTATGATCGAATCTGTCATTTTTTCCATCATGGTGCAATTTGTGCCTTCCTTTGCTGACAGTCTTTGTTGTCTAATTAGGATTGATGGGAGGGCTTGATTACTAGTGGGTGTGTCATGGCAGCCACAGGCTTCTTATACCTAGACAGCGGGACGTTTGCATGCTGCCTTTTTTCACCCCACGCTGATGAAGTCCCGCTCATAGGGACGTAACGTCGTACGAGGGGAAGGGGCCACATGTGACGTCAACCGCGATCGCTGACCTAGACTGAAACCCATGCTCTTATGGATGTTTTATGCTGTTTCGCTGCACTCGTTTGAGAGTGCTTATACAGTGAGTGTATTCGTTTTTTATTCTTAAATAAATGTATTTTGGCTTCAGAGAGCACTAGATTTCCTCTCCTTTGTTTTTTATGCCCTGATTGCCATGTCCTGATCCTGAGTCTGACTGATATCGTGGTTCTACTGCTGCATTGCTTGCTGTCCTCTGAGAACAGGTGGTTCTCTGATTATGCTTTGTGACCTATTGCAGGTCGAAGTTGTAAGGTGAGAGGCCATTCCTGCTATTTGGTGGAGGTTCCTTCTGGATATCACCCTTTGGATTTTTGCACTATTATATTCCGATTTGGATCATCTTTTTGCACTTGAGCACTTTATATGGACTTTATTATATAATTTTTAATTATATATCATATATCATATGTTTTAACTTTCTGTATGTATAGTTTAAAATTGTTTGTTTTGCGCTGCACTATTATTATTTTATGTAGATGATTTTCACATAGCTGGACCATTTTCGCATTTTATTAGGCAAATATTCTCAAATCCTTTAGTAATACAGATAATTTTTTAACACAACATGGGAACTTTAAGAGTGCCAATGAAAATATAGTACACTCAGAAACAGCTGATATTAAAACAACATTTTTAATGCATATTTTTTTACAATTTTGCATTAAATCGAAATGATAAAACGTGTAAACATGCATATAACCTTCTGGTAAAGGAGGTTAACATATGTTTAACAATATAGTTGACTGTATTTGATAGGATGATGGGTTATTATCAGGAGGTCATATACGGTACCTAAATGGGGTTGGCATGCTGTACAACACTTACTTTTTGTTTTGGTTTATTTTATGTTAAATTGTTAATAAATATGCATTTTATTCATTGGTGATTTTGTTTGGATATCAGTTAATTTTGACTGTACTACTATATTATCATTAGTACCATTAAAGACCCAAGGTTGTAGTAAAACGTCTATGTACTGTAAAAACTGAGATGATGGTGCATGGGATATGCAATATTATGCCCTTATGCACATTATCATTTTTAAATATACAAATGATTTGGTAGATCAGCCTTATAGCCATATGTTTTCTGAACTATAAAGAGCCTTTTGGCTCCTCTCATCATCTCCTACATCCCTTTCCACGACTACAGTTCTCCTACTGAATTCAGACAGAAATGTCCAGAAGTGACCAGAAGAGGGGAAACAAAGTAAATGAAAAAGCTCCATGATTTGTAAAAGTTAAAGTGTATGTAAACCCCAACAATTAACTTTTCTTATTTGGTTCCTTTTGGTCGAGTAAATCGACTATTAAAAGTATTCTGTTATATCTGTTTAATAAGTTCAATAAAATACCTGTAGATCTTAAAAAAAAATGTGAGCTTATAACTTTCTATGTTCTCTGTCTAGGCTGACTTAAAAATTACATTCTTTCTGATTACTACAAAACCTCCCCCTATTTAATGGACAATCAGGAACGAGGTGGAACTCAGTAGTCCTATCTTGTTTCTGTTCTTCTTACCCAGAAGGGTGATTATTATCATCATAGGATTGGAAGTGTGTTACTGGCATATTCACCAGGTGAAATAAAGAAAATAAAAAGCTTGAAGAAAGAAAACATATGCATACACATATACAGTATATAAGGACTAGTAAGCTTCAATGTATCACATGTTGGTTATCGGGCTTGGATACGCTGAAGGGTTCGTTCACACTAGCAGTTGAGGAGGGATGGCAGTAAAACTCTATGGTTGAGGTGCGCTTTTACAGCCCCTGCCATTCTTACCACCTCTAGCTGCAGGGGCAGCAACCAGGGGTGTACATATGTCATGACTGTGATGGTTTGCAGGAATTATACCCCCTGTTACTTTCAAGTGAATGGGAGCGACCTGCAAGCTCCATGAAAGTTCATGCAATGCAACATATTGTGGCACGCTAGTGCAGAAATCAAGGGGTTAAAGCAGGAGGCGAGGAGACAACACAATGCCACAATTTGTCTGCCCTGCTGAGGAAGTTGTCAAACGCAACGCGTCCGGGGGTCAGGAGCCTTACTACACGTCGCTCGGTGCTGTCTCAAAGAACTCTGTGATGCCATGATTTTTCATATGCCCGGCTAATATGTGAGTAGCCTGTGTATGTTTTTACTGAATTAAAGCAATTGAACCCAGCGGATGCTCTTAGATATTGTCTTTTTCCCTGCATGTTCCGGTCCATGTGTTTTGGCTGTCATTATGAGGATTTGAAACATCACTTTGCTCCCTGGTTTTCTCTGCTGAATTTTACATGCTCATTTGACCATCTGGTAATACAGTGGTCTTCTGCTGAGGTACCCATCTTTATCGGTGGAGGGATCACGTTTTATGTTTGGTGTGCCTAATATCACGTGGTGAAGATTCCTAAAGAATTGGATCGTTGGATCTTTTATTTCTTTTGGACTTATTGTGGATTATTTCACTTTTTTAATATTGGTTTGCACTTTTTTAATATTGGTTTGCGCTGCACTACTCTTTACTTATTTATATCTGTCAAATTCTCTCTGAAGAGCAATCTAAACATGGAGCACTCTTCAGATACCAACAAATGTGTGAACGAGCCCTTAGGCTTGTTGCTGCCCTGTGGGTTGCTTTCACAGGCACTGGCGAGTGCCTTGTGGTAAATACAGCCCTATTCATATAAAAATCTTTTGATTCTGTTTTGTAAAGCACGGCTTTCTGTAGCAATCATTTAACCCTTTTGCTGTTAAAGCCCGTTTTGCGTTTTGTTACAAATGTGTTGAAATGCACATTTTGAGCCTGAAGACTAGTTCAAAGTCCCAGATTTATATATTTTCTAAACGAACGTGAAGAATAAAATGGCGGTAATTTAAATTTTTTTTATGTCACATGTTATTAGCACAATGGTTTATCAAATGCAAATGTTTAGTAGCAACTACACTAAAGTTAATTTTAGTTCACACAAACACAATATATTACAAAAAAATTTGGTAAAAGATGAAGCTGCACCAAATAAATATAAAAACAATATCATGCCTTAAAACTTTAAAATCAGCTTAGCGTTAACCACTTACCCCCCGGACCATATTGCTGCCCAAAGACCAGAGTACTTTTTGCAATTCGGGACTGCGTCGCTTTAACAGACAATTGCGCGGTCGTGCGACGTGGCTCCCAAACAAAATTGGCGTCCTTTTTTTCCCACAAATAGAGCTTTCTTTTGGTGGTATTTGATCACCTCTGCGGTTTTTATTTTTTGCGCTATAAACAAAAATAGAACGACAATTTTGAAAAAAAATGAATATTTTTTACTTTTTGCTGTAATAAATATCCCCCAAAAATATATAAAAAAACATTTTTTTTCCTCAGTTTAGGCCGATACGTATTCTTCTACATATTTTTCGTAAAAAAAAATCGCAATAAGCGTTTATTGATTGGTTTGCGCAAAAGTTATAGCGTTTACAAAATAGGGGGTATTTTTATGGCATTTTTATTAATATTTTTTTTTACTAGTAATGGCGGCGATCAGCGATTTTTTTTTCGGTATTGCGACATTATGGCGGACACTTCGGACATTTTTGACACATTTTTGGGACCATTGGCATTTTTATAGCGATCAGTGCTATAAAAATGCATTAGATTACTATAAAAATGCCACTGGCAGTGAAGGGGTTAACACTAGGGGGCGGGGAAGGGGTTAAGTATGCCTGGGTGTGTTCTTACTGTGGGGGGGGGGTGGCCTCACTAGGGGAAACACTGATCTTCTGTTCATACATTGTATGAACAGAAAATCAGCATTTCCCCTGCTGACAGGAACGAGAGCTGTGTGTTTACACACTCTCCTCCCGTTCCCCGCTCTGTACTGAGCGATCGTGTGTGCCCGGCGGCGATCGCGCCCGCCGGGCACACGCACGGGAGTCGGGGGCGAGCGGGGGGCGCGCGTGCGCCCCTAGTGGCGGCTTATAGGCAGGACGTCATATAACGTGATCTCGCCTAGGAGAGCCACCTTGTGGACGTATTTCGACGGTGCAGCGACGGCAAGTGGTTAACCTTAAACGATGACCATAGAATTCTTGCACTAGCTCTGGCGTGTACATCAATATGTAGCATGTGTAATTCAGTCAACATTTTCCTTGTATGTAGTTGATACCCACCATGCAGGTGGGACAGCGGAGCCCAGAAAACATGGAGGGGGGGGGGTAATGTGGGGTGGGATTGTTTAGGATTTGAGTTTATTATGCAGCTGCTTGATCACTTCTATCTGAAAGCCGACAACTGGATTCTGAAACTAAGGCCGACCATACACGGTTCAAATCTCAGCCAGTTCAGCAGGAACCGGCCGAGATTCGAACCGTTAATGGACAAGCTGAATGTAACAAGTTAATCAATTGATCCTGTGGTTGCAGGAAATACATTTGCACCACGTATGGCTGGCCTTACATGCATTTTTGGCTGCTGTAGTAGGAAATTAGTAAAGGGAAATTGTTTTGTTTCATATATATACAGCAAGTTTATAGTTTTGATTGAAACCCTTTGTAGGGACCCTAATGCTGAGTACCTAATAAATTGAGCGTGTTATTTCTTATCTTATCTTACTTATCTTTTTCTAGGCCCTGTAGGTCTTCCCTAAGCTCAGTAGATTGATTGATTTCACCTGTTACTGTGAAGAAGGCTCCAGTAAGCAGTACTGGAAGGACAATCCGTGAGTTATGAATATTCATCTGACTCTCTAATCTGCCCTAAGAGGTTTGGGAAGATGATAAGAGGTGAGTCCAGAGGTCTAGAGGTTTGGGAAGATGATAAATGTTTGAGTCACCTTTCTGTGATCTGTCTGCTCCTTGGCTCTATAAATCTATACCCTGAAAATGGATTTTCAAAGTGCCAGGACTACACACAAAAGTAATTAAAAATACAAGTCTATTTCAAAAAGGCCATATTCGTAAAAACACAAGTGTATGAAAGCAAACATGAATGTGATACATGCAGGGTGCCTCCCATACATACATACTTCATATTCCCATTGCACACATTCCTGGATACGCTCTTGGGTTTGGGTGCTCGTAGCAACAACCAGCTGGATACCGGTGCACATTACAGTATATATATTTGCCAGCACACCATGGAACAACGTAAATAGCGTAACGGATGATTTATTGCATGATCACAACACAAAGAGAGTGCAATTTTCGGAGGCACGCAGGGCCCCTTCGTCAGGCATGTTGCACTCTCTTTGTGTTGTGATCATGCAATAAATCATCTGTTTGGACGCTATCTATGTTGTTCCATGGTGTGCTGGAATCATACATACATTCTCGTCAGAAATCAGAAATGTGTAATAACGAAACATGTCAAGCTAGCATGCATGGTGTGTTGGATCAAGCTAAAGTTTGGTATGCAACAGCTGTTTTCTTGTAAAGTTTGCAAGGACTTTTATGGGATGTACCAAGCAATAACAGCAAGCTGTTTTCTTTACCTACTTGTTTGAAAACTGAATATGCAATTTTAAATCAAGTTTTATTAAAGAGTTTATGCTATGAGGAGCCCGTTTTCTTTTTGATATACTACGTTGTTGTCCTTCTGGAGTACGGATAGCAGCAGGGAGCTGTTGGTCGGAGCTTGTGAGTGGAGCCGTTGATCGATGAGACCGCATTGCGGTCTGGATCTTGCCTAGTGTGGGAGAGTGAGGGCTGATTCCTCTGGGCTGGTCACCGGGATCACGGATCATCGGGCAGTGACGGGAGTCGCTTTCTGCAACCTGGTCATTGCGACAGTACAGCATATTTGACCTCTCTTATCATAAGGTAATGAGGGTCAACTCAATTCGGTGAGTAGGGACACTTTTTACATGCATCGTTTGGGAGCACCATCAACATTGGTTTACAATTGTGTGACACTTCCACAAAGAACACGTTTTATTTGAATGAAAAAATCATCTAATTCAACACTATTGGACTATATTTGCAATTTTTTTTTATGTAATTAATCATATGGTCACTGATAGTTTTTATTTAGTGTGGGAATTGCTAGCTCTCTTTGTTTTAGGATTAGTTCCTGTCGCATCACTTTTCACTGTGAACAAATAGATTTTTTTTTATAGCAAATATCAAAAATGCAAAAACATATACAAAAAATATATAAAGATAACAATAACATATTTCAAACTATATTGGCTCACCATCCATGTGCCAAAAGGGTCCAGTAGCGGAGAACAAATGGGGAACTCCCAAAACACCCCTCCATGGGCAGGAGTGGGAACACACAAGCAAACCATACAAAAACAAATGGCAACCACCTTAATATAGGGATGCACTTAATACCCAGCAAGAGCATAATGGCAGCTGAAGGTATCTAGTGCATCCCTTCACAAATTCACTAACCATACATACAAATGCCAACCATTTCACCTCAATGACACCCAACTGCCTCTGCTGCCATATTCTAAGTGGGCAATGCAAATGGAAATGAGGGCACAGAGGTCTCGACAGAAGCAGAGAGAGAGTTCTGGGCCCCACAGTGCCCAGAAGGCTCCTGGGCACCGCCTAGGCAGGATGTTTGTTTAGAATGTCCCTTCGCTTGGACCCTGCCTCAGCCTGGGCATGTGCCAGGGACCCAAGGACTTAAGCACTGCTGGAGTGGACATTTTGAGGAAATTGGACTGTCACAAAGGAGCTGGGTAGAATCTGCTGATGGACATTTTAAAAAGGCCTCATTGTCCAAAGATCAAGGTATATTTGACTGCTCCAAAAGGGTCAAAAGTCAGAATTATTAGAGAGAGATCCACTGAAACTTAAAGTATACGTGAACCCTCACCTTGTAAAACACAGCTAGAGAATTGACCACGGTATGGTCATTTTTTAATAGGAAAGCAGAAGGACTGGCAGGAACACCAGGGATTTTACACAAAGAAAGCAATACAAAGCAAAACAAAAGCAAACAGGATACTTTTTTTTTATACATGGTACAGCAGGCACATAATAGGAATACGAACTGGTGCCCAACTTATTTGTTTATCCCACCATACATCAAGAGCCAGACTCAGATATTAAAATGTTAGTCTACCACACTACTTAGGTGGTCATTGAGCACCACCCCATCTAATAACCGCTAACGCGGACCTAACACAAATATGAGGTTTCACTGGACTGGGCATTTTTCCGTGGGGCATATTTGTGTATCTGCCTTTGTGCTGGGAACGCGCTGCATGGAAGCGGCCAGCTCAGAGACCGTGAAAGCCCTGGGCCCTGTAATAACGACGAGACCCGGAACACCCGATTCCAGGTCACCTGATTGCTGTGATAGCCTCTGATTGGCTATCACAGTGATCAGTCACTGTGAAGTCCGCCCGTTTTTTTTCTCTGTAAATGGAGGAAAGAGATGCATTGTATCTCTCTCTCTCTTCTTGCAGAGTGAAAAAAGTGTGTGTAATAAATAAATAAATAAATAAAGAATAATAATAATAAAGAAATAAAATAAAAAAACTGAAAAAGGTTTGACGAAGGTTTGATCTAGGCCAGTGCCAGGATCAGTGTTTGAGTCAAGATCAGAGTCAAATGTCAAGGTCAGGGTTTAAATTGATTACAAATGCCCTTTGGTGGTAATGAACACCATAATTAGCAATTATGCCATGTCCTGTTAATGAATAAGTTAAGAACAAATATGGAAAAAATGGACTTTGTAGGCACGTATATAAAACGTAACAATATTTTTTAATATTTCACAAATTTGATATGTTAATAGATAACTGCATCTAAAAATAAAATAAAAAAAATGGAAAATATACAGTACAAAAAAATGGTCGCGTGGTAAATCCCATGGAGACAAATTCAATGATAATGTAATCAACTTGCTGCGATGGTGTCTATAATATAGATGCCCACGCTAAGTAGAGAAATCTCCTTGGTGTTTAATGCACTGGATCCATTAAAGGAATTAAAATCAAGCTCTACATGTTTTGAGATGTTTATGATCGCTTCCTCAGGAGCTTCTAGGTTGTAGAAAAAATATATTTCAATTAAATGATCAAATACAACAGTATATACTTATTAACATAATCAAAAAGAACATATTATATGTGAAACGCTCACCGAAAAAATTATGCAAGTTAAGGATGTTCACAAATACAGCCTCCCAGCTCTGCAAGAAAAGGCAACCAAGGGACCACCACACCAGATGGTAAATTTTGGGGCAGAGAACTAGGGACCCCAGATTCCAGGCAATGTGCCCGATATACAGGTGAGAGTGAATATGGAGTTGCACCAGGTAACTTTTGCATCTTTTATAGTTACCTGGTGTATATCGGACACGTTGCCTGGAATCTGGGGTCCTTAGTTCTCTGCCCCAAAATTTACTATCAGGGGTGGTGGTCCCTTGGTTGCCTTTTCTTGCAGAGCTGGGAGGCTGTATTTGTGAACATCCTTAACTTGCATCAATTTTTTGGTGAGCGTTTCACATATAATATGTTCTTTTTGATTATGTTAAAAAGTATATACTGTTGTATTTGATCATTTAATTGAAATATATATTTTTTTTCAACCTAGAAGCTCCTGAGGAAGCGATCAAAGTTTGTAGCGTGAAATTGTCCAAAATGTCTTGGTATGCTGACACCTTAGGCGTTCCCTTCACTGGAACTAAGAGGCAAGCCCAACCCCTGAAAAGCAACCCAACACCATAATCTCCCCCTCCACCAAATGACTGCGCACCAGTGCACAAAGCAAGGTCCATAAAGACATGGATGAGCGAGTTTGGGGTGGAGGAACTTGACCGGCCTGCACAGAGTCCTGACTTCAACCTGATAAAACACATTTGGAATGAATTAGAGTGGAGACTGTGAGCCAGGCGTTCCTGTCCAACATCAATGCCTGACCTCACAAATCTGCCTCTGGAAGAATGGTCAAACATTCCCATAGACTTTTTTTTATAACATTAGGTAGCAGCCCTACCTAAGCTGCCCATGCTTCAGTCTAAACTTTAAGAAATAAGAACCCTTGCAGTCTTCCTAGGATTTCATCACAACAACTACCTTCTGAAATTATCTGCAGTCATGACATAATCTGCCTGACCGAAAATTGAACTCTGCAGAGCTGATGTTTGTTAATATTATAGACTGACAATTTACTGCATTTCAGCAACGTGTCCAAGCTGTTTACATTGTTTATCAATATGATTTACAAGTAACTACGTGCCAGCTACTGCATATGATTATAATCTCTATGCATGTCTGAATATATTTTATACTGAGGCTTCTGCAACAGATGGATCCTTCCTCTTCAGTATTTGCCTTATTGCTTATGGGGCTAAATTATGAAAACTGCAGCAAATAAAAGGGGAGCAAAACGGGGGCTGTTGCCCAAAGCAAGCAATAAGATCTCATCTTTCATTCTCAAGGAACATGAAACAAGAATTTTAATTGCCTGCTGTGGGCAAAAGCGCCATGTACATGTCTCTCTAGATCTGATGAATCATTCTCTATATTTGCACTTTTACAAATTGTACAAATAAAAAAGCATAATAAATATTGCATAACTTCTTAATTATTTCAGGTACCTGGTGGGGTGGGCATTGCCAAGAAGTCATGTCTCATTTTGGAGGGGGTGGGGGGGGGGTTATTCCTTAAAATTAGGGTTGTCCCAATACCGATACCAGTATCGGTATCAGGACCGATACCGAGTATTGGCGGGAGTACTCGTACTCCCGCTAATACCGCCGATACTAAAAAAGAATACTGTCCCCCCCTCCCCCCCGCCGCCGCTGCCACGTTAATCACCGCGGCGCGGGGAACATTACAGACAGCTTTCGTTTGAATAGCTGTTTTCCCCGCCGCGCATAGACACTCCCCCTTGGACGGATCTGCCCAATCGCGAGGAAGGGGGAGTGTCTATGCGCGGCGGGGAAAACAGCTGTTCAAATGAACGCTGACTGTAATGTTCCTCGCGCCGCAGTGATTAACAGTAGGTACAGGGGACATGGCTGGTTATACAGGGGACATGGCTGGTTATACAGGGGACTTGGCTGGTTATACAGGGGACATGGCTGGTTATACAGGGGACATGGCTGGTTATACAGGGGACATGGCTGGTTATACAGGGGACATGGCTGGATATACAGGGGACATGGCTGGTTATACAGGGGACATGGCTGGTTATACAGGGGACATGGCTGGATATACGGGGGACATGGCTGGATATACGGGGGACATGGCTGGATATACAGGGGACATGGCTGGATATACAGGGGACATGGCTGGTTATACAGGGGACATGGCTGGTTATACAGGGGACATGGCTGGATATACAGGGGACATGGCTGGATATACGGGGGACATGGCTGGTTATACGGGGGACATGGCTGGATATACGGGGGACATGGCTGGATATACGAGGGACATGGCTGGATATACGGGGGACATTGCTGAATATACGGGGGACATTGCTGGATATGGGGGGACATGGCTGCATGTGGGGGACATGGCTGGATATGTGGGGGACATGGCTGCAATATGTGGGGGACATGGCTGCATATGTTTGGGGACATGGCTGCATATGTTTGGGGACATGGCTGCATATGTGGGGGGACATGGCTGCATTTGGGGACACATTTAAAAAAAGTATCGGTATTTGGTATCGGCGAGTACATAAAAAAAAGTATCAGTACTTGTACTCAGTCCTAAAAAAGTGGTATCGCGACAACCCTACTTAAAATGCATCTACCAAAGAATTGTCACAATTGATTTTAATATTGTATGTGTTTAAATTGGAACGCTAGCCAAAGCGTTGTTTTTAGAGTGTAAAAGGTCAGAATACTACAGAAAAAAATGAAACTTCAGTAGTGCATTGTGCTTCAATAACCTTACTCTTTAGTTTTGATTCCAAACACTTCCTCCTAAGCTGGTCAAAGATGGATCGAAATGTGGCTGGGTCAGCAGGAACTGGGCGAATTTCAATCCATCTATGGACAGGCTGGTTGTACTGAAGTCGATCTATCAGTAGTGGGCATTTTACCTGCTTGTTATCTTCTTAGGAATTGGTCCCCTTACCACCTCTCCTGCCTCCGGAGTTGTCTTGACTCTAGAGCAGGGGTGTCCAAACTTTTTTCAAAGAGGGCCAGATTTGATGAAGTGAACATGCGTGAGGTCTGACCATTTTGCCTGACATTCTTTGACTCATTAAAAATTCGGTTCAAGTGTGTTTGTCAGAGCACTGCTCAACAAGAATTCTCTCGCTTTTTTGGCCCCAACGAATCCCCTAGTGCCGCTCAGGACTAAGGATGAGCTTGGGCTTGTTATTTGAATATACTGTATTTATTGGTGTATAACACGCACCTTCACTTTAAGAGGGAAGTTTCAGGAATTTTTTTTTTTTTAAATAAAAGAACTGTGAAGCAAAAAAGGGTCAGTGCCCATCGATGCAGCCTCACCATTGCCATGAATGCAGCCTCCCCATTGCCATGAATGCAGCCTCTCCATTGCCATCAGTGCATATATATCCAAATTACCAGGGGGCCACATTAAACCGGAACAAGGGCCGCAATCGGCCCTCGGGCCGGACTTTGGACATGCATGCTCTAGAGCCTATAGGGCCTTGGGAAGTTGGATCCTCCTCCGACACTCCTGGCCCTCCCTCCTGCCAAGTGCCCCCAAGCAGGCTTGCTCCTGAGTCGCTGCTCTGACTGTCTATTCAGACACAGAGCACAGCTTGGCCCCACCTCCACTCTCTCCTTATTGGCTCACTGGCTGTGAGTATTACCTTAAATGGCATTCAAAAATTGTAACAGGACAGGCATGCGTTCCCAATGCACTTTAGGCCATAGTATCATGTAACTTTTATTTAAAGTGAAGGTCCGCCTAAAAAAAAAAAATGAAAAGAAAGCAATTACAAATATTGCAGCTGCTGCCTTTTAATAAATGGACACTCACCTGTTCAGGGTGCCCGCAATGTCGGCAGCCGAAGTCGAGCAATCGTGTTGCAGCTTCACTTCCCGGTTCCCTACTGTGCATGCACGAATCGCGCTGTGCGTCCTAACTGGTCCCCGCTGTCTTCTGGGACCTGTGGGGGGTGGAAAGGGGTGTGACCCCCGCGGGAGTCTATGCCCGGAAGTGGGTACAAATACCTGTATTATACAGGTATCTGCACCCCCTCCTCCCTGAAAGGTGCCAAATGTGACACTGGAGGGGGAAAGGGTTTTGAAAAGCGGAGGTTCCATTTTTGTGTGGACCTCTGCTTGAAGTTTGTCAATAAAAATATGCTCATACTTGTGTCTTTCAAAATTCTTCAGAGGAGGTGCAGAGTCCCTATTCGAAGATCAGAGAATATGCAGTGTGTACTTAAAAATATAAATTAATGCCAATGCCTTGTACTAATAGGAGGTAGCAAGCCAGCTGACCCAATACACACTCCTATAGTTAATTGGCATAAAACATTAAAGACGGTGACTAAAGTGACAGTAGCTGCCCGTCAGGTTCATACTGACATCTTTCAGGCCTTGTACTCACGGCAGGACATGTCCGATGAAAACGGTCTGCAGACCGTTTCCATCGGACATGTCTGGCCGGGGACTGCCCGGGGACTTCTGTTCGATGGCTATACACACCATCGAACAGAAGCCCGCGCGTAAACATTACGCGGGGCGTGTCCGCGGTGTCGCCGCGTCGTTGACGCGGTGTCGCCGCGACAATGACGCGGCGACGTGGGCGGGCCGCCTTAAATATGCTTCCACGCATGCGTCGAAGTCATTCGACGCATGCGAGGGATGCGGGCGGCAGGACATGTACGGTAGGTCTGTACAGACGACCGTACATGTCCGGGCGGACAGGTTTCCAGCGGACTGTTTTAAAACAAGTCCGGGAAACAGTTGTCCGCTGGAAACCTGTCCGATCCGTCCCAAAATGGTCCGCTCGGGCCAACACACGGCCAAACATGTCTGCTGAAACTGGTCTGCGGACCAGTTTCAGCAGACATGTTTGGTCGTGAGTACGGGGCCTAAGAGTTTTTGTTTTCTGTGTATAATGAAATGCTGCTGCTGACTTATGCTGCGTACACACGATTGGTTCGTCTGGTGAAAACGGTCCATTTTCATCAGACGAACCGATCGTGTGTGGGCCCCATCAGTTTTTTTTCCATCAGTGAAAAAACTTGGAACCTGTTTTAAAATTATCTGATGGTTAAAAAACCGATAGAAAAAATGATCGTCTGTGGGGAAATCCATCGGTTAAAAATCAACGCATGCTCAGAATCAAGTCGACGCATGCTCGGAAGCATTGAACTTCATCTTTCTCATCACGTCGTTGTGTTTTAGGTCACCGCGTTCTAACACGATCTGTTTTTTAACTGATGGTGTGTAGGCAAGACTGATGAAAGTCAGCTTCATCGGATATCTGATGAAAAAATCCATCAGACCGTTTTCATCGGATGAACCGATCGTGTGTACAGGGCATTATAGTAAGAGATGGGCCGAACGACCCCCTGTTCTATTCATGGCAGAACTTTAGAACATCGCAAAGGTTTGGATCCGAATAATAAACCCCATTGAAGTCTGTGGGATCTGAACCTGAAAAATGCCCATTTTGAAGGCTTACATGCAAGTAATTGGGCATACAATGGTTATGGGGTTCGGGTACTGTCCTGGGGGACATGTATCAATGAAAAAAAGGTTTGTAAAAGACATCATTTTTAAATGAGTAGTGATTTACTGATTCTTAAAGTTAAACCATCAAAATGAGAAAAACTGCTTTAAATATAATTCCTGGGGGGTCCCCTTAGTCTGCCTGTAATGTGGTACATCTGTACAGTGTATAGAACATGCTGCAGCAATAATGACATTTATAAAGCCAAAAAATGAAATTTTCTATTTTAGCTTTCTTTATTTTATAAACAACGGCTTGGGGAGCCAGTTTGTATGATGAGGCCACAATTAAGTGCACTCGGAACAAGATTAGAGATTTTTTGGATACATTCTGGCGGCTCTTTCGCAGACTTTGGATAGAAGTAACAGGTGCTATAACCTTATAGAGGTACTCTTGATGAAAGCAAGAATTGGCCTTGCTGTCAAAAATTGCAATGATATGCACCTGTTAAACAGGTGTGGAAAAATTGGTCTTTGGGTGTCGGTGGTGCCTTCACACCATAACTCTATACAGGTACTCTTAATGAAAGCAAGAATTGGCCTTACTGTCAAAAATTGCAATGATATGCACTTTTAAACAGATGTGGAAAAATGTGTCTTTGATTGTCAGTGGTGCCTTCACACCATAACCCTATACAGATACTCTTGGTTTGATATTTTCTTTATTAATCTTTTTTAACATTACATACGTTTCAATACAAAAATACTTACAACACATATACATAACACACATATACGGTCTCAATATACCCCCTACATTAAAATAGACTAATAATATTGATAGTAATTAAACTGTAAAATCTACTCATCCTATGTAAAATATGCCCAACCATATGGCCCCCATAGTCTATATCCACTAGTTGGGAAAGTCAGCGAGATAGGAAAGAGGGGGAGAGAGATAGAGAGGGGAAAGACAAAATAGATAAAGAGAGAGAGGAGAGAGAAGAAAAGAGAGGGAAAAAGGGGGGGAGAGGAGGAGGGGGAAATACAATCCCCTATACCCACCCCCAAGGGGTTTCTAGTGCTAGTGTCCTCTAAAGTGAACATGTATTAAAACTAATATCTAGTGATGAATTATTGTATATACAATAATTCAAACCTAATAATGTGAGGGGGAAAAAATAAAAATACAGATACTCTTGATGAAAGCAAAAAATGCAATGCTGCAATGCTGTAAAAAAATGCAATGATATGCACCTGTAAAACAGGTGCAGAAAAATTGGTCCTTGGGTGTTAATTGTGCTTATGAAACCTACACCAAAACATTGCTTCCAGATTAAATTAACACCCACAAAGCTAAGCAGCCTAGACAGCTTTTCAGAGATTCTGAATCCAGAAAGCACTTAATCAGTAACATCAGCATCAGGGGGTTGATAGCTGCTGCTAATTCAGGACTGATTCATTTTGATAAATGTCAGCCGGTCCACGGAGTCTGTGGACAGATGCACTCTCTTATCTGTGACAAAACCAACGGCAACACTGAATGCCTGTTCAGAAAGCACGCTGGATACGGGGCAGCCCAGAAGCTCTATTGCATACTGGGCTAGTTCTAGTCAGTGGCATATTCTCATGACCCAGTGGATCATCAACCAGAAAGTTCTCCATATCTGTATTTTCCCCTAGATAATGTCCCACCATACGATGAAGATGTTGCCGATGGGATGTGGGAGCTGAAAGCCTTGGGCACAAAGAAATGTATAAAAGGCATCACTGAGGCGTTTCCCTTCTCCACCGCTGCTCTCTTGGCCAACAGAAGCCTCAAAATGAAAATGTCCACCAAATTGTAACTTAGCAGAGTCGGGAAAGGCATTACATATACTCCTCTTAAAGGTGTTCCCCTTGTAACAACTGGCTGTGTATGACAGTCTGAAATGAGTCTTCTGACCTGCTTTAGCAGATCTTCCAACCTTGGGAAGCTGTTTAAAAAAAGCTGTACCGCCAAATTGAGGACATGTGCCAGGCATGGCACATGTGTCAACTTTACCTGTCTAAGGGTGGACAGTTGGCATAGCGTGAACCACCTCTGCACCTTTTGCTGCAGAGCTTCCAGAATATCTGCTCCAGTGTGGCTCCTGTCCCCTAGACAGACCATCTGAAGCACTGCATGGCACCTTTCAGACTTGAACACTTAGTTCATGGGACAATTTAGCAGAGAAGGGCATGGAGGAGGAGGGGGTGAAGCTGACAAATCCTGCATCATCACCACCAGCTGTATGGAGACGTGGCGGCACAACAAGCTGCAGCACTGAGCCCTGTCCTGCATCCTTCCGAGTTGCAAGCACAGTTACCCAGTGTGCTGTGAACAAAATATATCGCCCCTGACCATGCTTGCTGGATCATGTGTCAGTAGTAACATGGACCTTGTGGCTGACTGCCTTTCCCAACAATGCCACCACATTGCCTTTTATGTGATGGTAGAGAGCTGAAATAGCCTTATGTGAAAAAAATAGGGACTGGGAACCTGCCATTGTGGTATAGCACATTCACAGAAGGGGGGCAGAATCCACCAGATGGAAAGGCAGGAGTTGTAAAGCCAGCAGCTTTGACAAGCTTGAATTTAGAATCTGGACATGTGGGCGGCAGTGGCTGTATTTTTATTTTCGCTGCAGCAGATAGGGCATAGAAATTTGCCTGCTGTAATCTACAGCTGGTGGGAGGTTAAATGCCTTGTCAAGATTGTGGTACCCAAATGGCTGGTGTTTTTGCAGCGCTTGTTGTGCTTAAGGCAAAGTTTTCAAATCTCAACAGTGTGATCAGATGCACATGTGCTAAAAGAGGCACAAACAGCTGAGCTGTGAGAAGTGGGCTGGGAGAAAATAGCTCCTCAATCTGGTGGAATAGGGTGGCTGCTCTCTACTCTTCCATGATGGTGGCCTCTTAACCAAGATCTGAGTCAAGTACTGGTTGTGCATCGTCAAAGAGCAACTGACTAATGCTGTGTTCAAATAACACAGATGCTGGGGCTATGGCAGGAGTAGCTGTGGACAAGAATGCCAAATAAGCCACTCTGCTCACTAGTCTTTGCTTGGGTGACGGCGGATGAGGAGGATGGTTTAGTAATTCAGTCCACCACCTCCTCTGCATGCTGTGGCTGGATAGCATGGGCAACATCACTAAACAGAGGAAGTGGTGCCCTGCCTAAGGACGGACCACGTCTACCTTTACCTGTGGACACATACGCTGCTGGCGCCTTCACAGTGCCATCGGAAATCCTCTCCTTGTTTGCCTCCCAGACATGATTTGGAAAGGGGAGGTGTTTATAACCAAAATGTAATAAAGATGTGGAAATGTGTACGTGGATGCACTTTAATCAATGAAAAGTAGTGTATGGTGCACTTTAACTTGAGTACTCACTACACAGACACACTCCAATGACACACTACAATATACTGATATACTGCAGTTAAACTACACTGACACACAGCAATATACTGTGGTAAATGTGCACTAACGCACTGATATATACTGTTTTAAATGTGCAGTAACGCACTCAAATATACTGTGTTAAAAGAACAGTAATGCACTTAATTATACTGCGTTAAACGTGCAGTAATGCACTCAAATATACTGCGTTAAACATGCAATAATGCACTGATATATAATGTGTTAAAGTGTTTGTTAACCCCACAAAAAATATTGATCCTGTTACTTTAACCACTTAAGGACTGGAAGGAATTTCCCCCTTAATGACCAGGCCATTTTTTGCAATATGGCACATTGCAGCGGACAGATCAGACACTTTTGACATTGACAAACGTGCAGTAACACATGCATATATACTGCGTTAAATGTACTGTAACCCTCTTATATATACTGCGTTAAACGTCCAGTAAGGCATGGATATATACTGCATTAAACGTTAGGTAATATACACACATGTCTCTTAAAGCGGAGTTCCACCCAAAGCCGCTTTAAGCACACCTAGCCCACTTCCATGCTACATTTGGCATGTTTTTTTTGGGGGGGGGGGGGAGTGGGTGCTTAGTTTTGAGAGGGACTTCCTGTCCCACTTCCTGCTTCAGAATTCAGGCCACCTAGGCGACTCTTCCTCTCCCCCTAGGTGGCCCCTCCTTCTCTGCAATCTTCTGGGACACATCACAGGTCCCAGAAGATTGCCTGTCCACTCAGAGAGTGCAGCACGACTTGCACATGCGCAGTGTGCGCTTGGCAGTAAAGCCGCAAGCTATCACGTCCGGGTGCCCACAGTTTCTATGACCGCACCAGGAAAAGGCTTTGGGTGTCCGCATCGCTGGACCGTGGGACAGGTGAGTGTGTGTTTATTAAAAACCAGCAGCTATACTTTTCGTAGCTGCTGACTTTTAATGAACTAAACATAGCCTGGAACTCCACTTTAATATGTAGATACATGAGTACAAATATATGTTTTTAAAACATCCATGTATTTATAATGGTTGTATAAAGAATGCTTAACCTGTAAGGTAAATTCATGTTGCTGGCAAGCTGAAGATGCAAGATAGTGCACCAGGATAGTGTCTATCCTTATTGACCTCTTTGTCAAGTCCCAGAATAGGCCACTAAGGCTCGGTTCACACTGGTGTGACATAGGATCCTTCTTGTGAGACCCCATTCTCACAAATCAGTTCAATGTTTCCCTATGAGAGCTGTCTTAACTGATACTACAGACGTATGTCCGACTTAAGAAAAGGTTTCTGCACTACTTTGGTCCAAATTTGATACGACTTTAATGCCACAGTGTAAAAAATCCTATCAAAGTTGGATTCCAAACTTGCACTAAAAGTCGGGCAACTTTGGAGTCGGCTAGTGTTAACTGTGCCTAACTCTGTAATAAACATAGCAACATTTTGTGCACAGCACAAGAATCCTATAGTACACAAAACAAGTGTTAAACAATTAAAAAAAAGATCAGTAAAATGTGTTACAAATAGTTATCAATACCACAAATTTTGCTCTTTTGGATAGGTAAAGGTTAAAGGAAACGTTTTATGTAAGACGCATTTTATCTATAATATGATGTGATTTCAGCTATAGGGTTTTTTACCTACAGGTAATCTGTCTGTGCTTGTTTTAGTATTATCAGAATTTCACTTCTAGGTGAACACAACTCAGTTGATTAAAGAGCTTATGAGCTGATTAAGGGCTCTTTCACACGGGGCGGATCAGTGATGATCCGCCCTGTGAACCTCCGCTGATCCCCGCTGAGCCGGCCGATGACAGGGTGGTCCCTGCACACAGGGATCGCCCTGTTATTTCTCCCCTTCTCTTCTATGGGGGGATCGGATGAACACGGACCGTCTGTCCGTGTTCACCCAATCTGATCTGCAGACGGATGGAAAAATAGGGTTTTCCTCCGTCTGCAGAATCGGAGGATTGCGGAACCGGGTGAGATTGGGTGTCAGCGGATGTTCATCCGCTGACACCCGCAATCCCATAGGGACCAATGTATGTCCCTTTTTCATCCGTACACGGATGGATGAAAAAGCGGACATTTGGTCCGCCCGTGTGAAAGAGCCCTAAGACCCATTTCACACTGGGCGGTTTTCAGGTGCTTTAGCTCTGGAAAAAGCCTCTGCTAAGCGCCTGAAAACCACCTCCCATTCATTCAAGTGTGACTTGTCACACTCGGGTGGTGCGCTTACAGGACGTTAGGAAAAGTCCTGCAAGCAGTATCTTTGGAGCGCCGCTTTAGCACTAACGCGGCTGTGGCCCCAGTGTGAAAGAGGTCTACAGCAGAATGCATGACAAACAGCTAAATGTAAGAATTCGAATAATAGCACCACAATGTTTGTAATTCAGCTTAGCTGCTCTTGGGACTCATATTGTTACCAAGCTGTATAGCTAGCAAGCCTGCACATCTACTTTCTGTGTCACCTCTCCACCTCCAAATTATTCAATAAGATAAAGGCTGTGTAAACTAGCCATATTAGCTCACAGTCCTACAGTCTCACTTTCATCCTCGCTTAATGGAATAATACAGTATTAGCTTTATTTATTAACTGAATTCATGACATTTTGATTAACTGAATAACTCAACTACAGGTTTTTCTTCAATATCTACTAGGAAAGTATGATGGTAGACAAGAGCTTCTAAGGTGACCACTGAATGATTAACTGACATAACCCAATCATGTTTTATTACTTTCCTCTAAATCACGTGTATCCGGTCCAGTGCTAAAGTCTGTGTTTAGTGTTGAGGATTGAAGCGCTAAATTAAAGTGGAGGTTCACCCAAAAAACAAGTACAGTATGCGTTTTTTTTTTGTTTGTTTTTTGGGGTGTACATACGGTATTATCGGTATTTTCCTCCCGGTTTCCGGGTACTCGCTCACGCGGGAGTGGGCGTTCCTGTGCAGTGCTGCAATGTCATCTGGGACTTCGCCCATATGATTGACATGCCTGAGAAAAACTCCCCCCGGCGGATAAGGCAGTATGCCGTTTTTTTTTTTTTTGGGGGGGTGTACATACGGTATTATGGGTATTTTCAAAAACTCCCCCCGACGGAAAAGGCGCGTCTCGACTTTCCGAAAGTAGCGGAACCCCGAGTCGGCTCTATACACAGTCAGATCTACACGGCTCCTAGTCGGTGTGCAGGCGCCGTACAGAGCCGACTCGCGGTTCGGCTACTTTCGGAAAGTCGTGACGCGCCTTATCCGCCGGGGGGAGTTTTGGAAAATAACGATAATACCGTATGTACACCCCCCCCAAAAAAAAAACGGCATACTGTACATGTTTGAGGTATACTGAATGTAATGTTATATACTTGTTTTTTGGATGAACCTCCGCTTTAATTGGTAACTTTCAGGGGTCCTGCTCTCCTGCATGATTAAGGAAGGGAATAGGCTTTTTACTATAGTTGTGGCTACTTGTGGCTACTTTACCACCTACATGAAAAGTAAGACTTACAGAACTATTGCACAAAAAAAGTATTGGCAAAGATGTTCTAAGGGTTACCAGAGGCTTTGTATAGTCTAGGTCAGGGGTCTCCAAACTATGGCCCTCCAGTTGTTCAGGAACTACAATTCCCATCATGCCTAGTCATGTCTGTAAATGTCAGAGTTTTACAATGCCTCATTGGATGTGTTGTTCCGCAACAGCTGGAAGGCCGTAGTTTGGAGATCCCTGGTCTAGGCATTTGCTAAGAGGCATGGTGAGTATTTTTCAGATCTCATGTGTTGCCACAATTTTTGGGAAAATAAAGAAAATACATTTTTTTTTTTCAATTTTCAAAACATTGTGACAAAAAGCGAGATCTGCAAAATACTCAACATGCCTCTCAGCAAATAGTAAAATAATTTTGAAAAGGGGTAATTTGGGGGGGTGCTATCTTGGCATTTCATGGCTTTCAAAACTGTAAATGGTAGTGAGGAAGTGAAATGAGCAATTTACGCCCTTAGAAAGTCTGAATTGGATTTTGGGGTCCTGTATGCATCTAGACAGTCAAAAAGTCTCTCACATGTGGTATCTCCGTATTCAGGAGAAGCATAAGAATGTATTTTGGGATGTAATTCTACATATACCCATGGCATGTGTGAGCAATATATCATTTAGTGACAACTTTGTATAAAAAAATAAATATTTGCTTTTGTAATTTTCCAGAAACTTGTGGCAAAACATTAAATATTTCATGGACTCAACATGCCTCTCAGCAAATAGCTTGGGGTGTCTACTTTCCACAAATGGGTCATTTGGGGGGGGGGGGGTGTTGTGCTATCTTGACATTTCAGGGCCTCCAAAACTGTGATAGGTAGTGAGGGCTGAAATTAGCAATTTACTCCATTTGAAATGCTGAAGTTTTTGGCCCCCGCACATGACTAGGCTCCCAAAAAGTCTCACATATGTGGTATCTCCATACTCAGAAGAAGCCGCAGAATATTTGGGGTATAACACCACATATACCCATGACATGTGTGAAAAATATATAATTTCAGCGACAACTTTGTGTAAAAAAAATTGTTTGGTCATTTTGCAATGACTTTTGACAAATAAAATAAATATTCAAACGGCTCAAAATGCCTCTCAGAAAATTTCTTGGGGTGTCTACTTTTCAAAAAGGGGTAATTTGGGGGGCTTGTGCTGCACTGCTATTTTAGTCCCTCAAGAAATGAGATAGGCAGTCAGTAAGTAAAAGCTGAGTAAATACCAGTAAATATACCATAAAAATAAAAATCTTAGTGGTGATCAAATACCTCCAAAAGAAAGCTCTATTTGTGGGAGAAAAAGGACGTAAGTTTTGTTTGATTACAGCATTGCATGCCTGCGCAATTACCAGTTAAAGTAGTGCAGTGCCCCTTAATAACCAGGCCATTTTTTGCGATACAGCGCTGCATTATTTTAACTGACAATTGCACAGTCATGCAACGCTGTACCCAAATAAAATTCATGTAATTTTTTTCCCACAAATAAAGCTTTCCTGGTGCCTCCATGGCAGCATACCTGTGACAAGCTCCGCCTTGGCTCCTCCCTCAGGACTAGTGAATATTATAAAAGAGTTGGTTAGCAGCGCCCCCACATTCTCCTTTTTTTCCTCATACCTCATGGCAGTGAATACTGGTCGATCGTCCTACCTTCTGCATTCGGCAGCGTCCATCCGGGTTCAAGCCTCTCCCGGATGCGGTCCCTTCTCTTGGGCAGCTAAACGCGCTAATAAGGTTGGGAGTCCCTTCTGTAGGATCTTTTGGGACAGGCAGTTTGTCTCTTAACTAAGAGCTCTATCTGCAGTGTATCTCTCAGGCATCTGGCTTCCCATGGTAACGGAGGCAGCAGCTAATTCTTTTATTTTTCATTTATTTTTCATTTATTTTTTTATTTATTTTTTCCCCCTTTCCTAAACTCCATTCTGGCATCCTTCCTGTCCCTGCAATCCCATGGCTCACCTGCGGTCCCCCTCGTTTTCCCCCTGTGTTTCCCTCGCCTGCCCCTGTCATCCCTCACTTTCCATGTCGTTTCCTAGCCCTTTAGGGGTCGCGCGCGTCACCCCCAGCCGTTTTGTATGGCTGGGGGCGTCCTCTGCTGCATTCGACGCTGGCGCCGACGGCCGGGACTTCCGGGTCCTAGAGCCGCCGGTTCGCGCATGCGCAGTACGCCCGGAGGCTCCGGCGGCCATCTTGGAATAGGGAAAAACATAGAATTTTTGCCCTTTCTCCAAAAGTTCAGGGCAGAGGCGTTCCTCTGTTCACCTGAACCCTTTATAACTCCCTGGCTGCCTCACTAAGATGCCTGAGGCTGTCCAGGGAGAACCAGAATACTGAGAGCTCCAGGGCAAAAGACCTGTTTCTACAGGTAAAAAAAAAAAAGGGGGCGATTTATTACAAAAAAAAAAAAAAAAAAGAAGACATAAAATAATTTTTTCTAAAAAAAAAAAAAAAAAAACAATAACACTTAGGAATGTGTCCGTTTAGCCGGGTTAGGTTATGGCGTTTAACCTTTTCCTGTTCTTTCCTTAGCTGCTTCCTCCGCTAATCCACCTAACATGAGCCATTCGCCGTCCATACAAGATCCTACTCTACAATTAAGGTAAGGACCTACGTCCAGGTAAGTTTAAAAAAAAAAAAAAAAAAGAGTGCACTAAGGCGCATACTCTTATGTATTGCAGCCCTGTACGCCAGAAGACGTCTAAGAAGACATCAAGGCGTCATGAAGACTCTGACTCAAGCCACAGCAGGGGAAGGTCTTCCAGGCGAGGAGACCATGAGAGTGGCAAGAAGTCTTTGGCCAAAAAGCGCCATCACTCACGCTCCCCGAGACCCAGATCTCCAAAGTGTCAAGCCTGTGGAGCTACCCCTCTTCCACATAAACGGATCTGTCAAGATTGCATGAGGGACTATGCGGCGGACAGAGAGTCCGAGGGCATGCAAGTGGCGGACCTGCTTAAGAAAGCAATAAAGGATTCCTTTGCAGAATTAGTGGCCTCAATGCCATCGCAACCGGTGGTTCCTCTCCAGGAGCAGCCGGCGGGGGAGGCCATTCCCGGACCGTCCACTAGCGGAATTCCTCGACCGACACCTGCCTCATCCTCTAAACATCAGGAGGAGGATGACGCTTCAGAGGGTTCCTCGGATGACCTGGATGTCTCCGGCTTTGCCTTTTCCATGGTCCAGCCCTATGTGCAGGCAGTAAAACAGGCAATTGGTTGGGAGGAAACTGAGACAGAAGGCAAGAAGTCTAAGGCATACTTCCCCTTTCTCAAGCGCCAGATTTCCTTTTTCCCTCTCATGGACGAGATTAAGGGTGTGATTGAGGAAGAATGGGGAAAGACCGAAAAAAGATTCTCCCTTAACCGCCTGGGGAAACTATATCCTCTATCGGAAGAAGACTCTGTAATGCTCGAGGCCCCTCCAGTGGTCGATGCAGCTGTGGTAAGGTTAGCGAAAAACGTTACGCTGCCTATGGAAGATTCAACGTCATTCAAGGATCCACTGGATAGAAGAATGGATCTCGACCTCAAAAAAGCCTACCAGATGGCGGGCAATGCCTGCAAGCCCGCGGTTGCTTTAACATCGGTTTCCAACGCGCTACGCGTTTGGACAGAGAATATAGAGTCGGCAATCCAGCAGGATGTCCCAAAGGAAGACATTATTAAGGCCTTAGATGAGCTAAAACTCTCTGCAGACTTCATTGGGGAAGCTGCCATCGATTCAGTTCGATGCTCCGCAAGGGCAATGCTCCACACAGTAATGGCCAAACGGGCCTTGTGGCTAAAACCATGGTCAGCAGATATTGCATCGAAACAGAATTGGTGCAAAATACCATTTGATGGAAAAGCCCTATTTGGGGAGAAGTTGGATAAAGCCATATCTCGCGTTACTGGCGGGAAGTCGGGCCTGTTGCCCCAGGACAGGCGATCCAAGCGCTTCAGAACATTCACACCCAGATTCCAATATTCTAAGAACAAGGACTACAGACAGTCCAGGCAAGGAAGAGGCTTTAGGCAAAATTGGAAAAGCACGCAGTCCACCTTCCTCAAGAACCGTAGACAGGGATCCGTGCCTACTCCGCAGGATTCTGCTAAGTCCTTTTGACGCCGAACCATCCCAAGCGATTCCGGTGGGGGCCAGACTCCAACACTTCTCGAAAATCTGGGAGCAAAGGTGCAGGGATCCCTGGGTAATTTCCACTGTAAAATACGGACACTTCTGGACGTTTCTAGACAAACCCCCCAAAGACTTCTTCTCTCCAACAAGGATGTCAAGGTCCCCTCAAAAAGCGGAGGCTCTACAGCACTTTCTTCTCTCCTTACAGGAACAGCAGGCAGTAATCCCAGTACCTCCATCGGAAAGATTTACAGGTTTTTACTCCACCCTGTTTCTCGTCCCCAAAAAAAACGGAGGTTGGAGACCTGTCATAGACCTAAAGAGGCTAAATCGTTACATTTTCCTAGAACGATTCAAGATGGAGTCACTACAAACAATCGTCCGTGTAATCCAACCAGGGGACTGGATGTTATCCATAGACTTACGGGATGCGTACCTGCATATACCCATACTCCCCTCTTTCCAGAAGTATCTGAGGTTTGCAGTAGGCCCGGTACATCTTCAATTCCGCAGTCTCCCGTTTGGCCTCTGCACATCACCGAGAGTCTTCACAAAGACACTGATTGCCATGATAGCCCCTCTAAGGGAACAGGGGCTTCGAGTATACCATTATTTGGACGACCTTCTTCTCCTAGCGAGCGATCCAGCCCAATTGATGGAACACAGGGAAGTTCTTCTAACGACGCTAGTAGACTTTGGATGGAAGATAAACCAGGAGAAGAGTCACCTGTCTCCAACCCAGGAAATGATTTATCTGGGTGCACTGTTCAACACAGAGAATGGTACAGTGTCCCTTCCACCTCAGAAAGTGGCGTCTATTATTCAGCAGATGAAGAGTGTGAGTGCGAGACTCCATCTGACCGCCTCGAAGTGTCTGAGCCTGATAGGCCGGATGTCGTCATGTATCCCCATGGTCCCTTGGGCCCATTGGCATTTGAGATATTTCCAACTGGAATTCTTGAGGCAGTGGAACAAACGATATCTATCTCAACCTATACATCTGACGACCCTGATGCTCAGAAGTCTTCATTGGTGGATGAAGAAACACACGCTGATGAAATCACGTCCGCTAGGGCATGTAAACTGGATCACAATTACCACCGATGCCAGTTCAGCAGGTTGGGGAGCACACTGCAACCAGATCTCAGTGCAGGGGAGATGGTCCTTCAGTGCGACGGGCTTGGTGTCGAATATCCTGGAGATCCGGGCAGCCTACCGTGCATTACTAGCCCTAGAATTCGAGATCACAGGGAGACCAGTCCTTCTACGGATGGACAACAAAGCCGCTGTATCTTATATACACCGTCAAGGAGGGACGCACAGCAGGTCCCTGCTGAGGGAGGTGGAGCCCATTATCCTCTGGGCGGAAAGAAACCTAAAGGACCTAAGGGCAATCTACCTACCAGGTCATCTCAACTCAAGAGCCGACCTCCTATCTCGCAGGTTCATAGATGCCAACGAGTGGTCTCTACACCCAAGAATCTTCAACTGGATAGTGAGCCAGTGGGGGCTCCCTGAACTGGACCTATTTGCAACTGCATGCAATTCCAAGCTTCCAAGGTTCATCTCGAGGCTCCCACATCCCCAAGCGGAAGCAATAGATGCTCTCTCAGCCCCATGGGCATGCAAACTGGCCTATGCATTCCCTCCACGGCCCCTCATTCCAAAACTCCTGGCGAGGATCATGATAGAGTCCACAACAGTAATAACGGTTCTACCATACTGGCCGAGACGCCCTTGGTTTCCTACGGCAATGTACCTGAGTACTCAGCCGCCGGTCAAGGTTCCGCTGATACCCTTCCTCCTCGCTCAGGGATGTCACACCCATCCAGATCCAGGCAGGCTGAACCTTCACATCTGGCTGCTGAAAGGCAAAGGTTTGAATCACTAGGATGTTCCAACGAGGTTATCGCAACCCTTCTCAGGGCTAGAAAGCCTTCCACAAACAGTATATACGATAGGGTGTGGAACAAGTTCAAGGCCTTCATGATTAGCAGAAGCTGAGATCCAGATTCTCCATCATCCTCGCAAATGCTTGAATTTTTGCAGGCAGGCCTGGATGTGGGTCTTGCTATGAGTACATTAAAAGTACAGGTAGCAGCAATTTCAACAGCAACCAGCAGAAGGTGGGCAGAGGACCCATTAATAATCCAATTTTTTAAGGCAGTCAGAAAGATCCGACCACCAACTAAACAGGCTTTTCCCACCTGGGACCTCGCTGTCATCCTAGAGGCCTTAGCCAGCCCACCTTTTGCTCCTTCGGACTCGGCATCACTTTGGAACTTAACCTTGAAGCTTACCTTCTTGATAGCCATAACCTCTGGCAGACGGGTTTCAGAGCTCCAAGCTCTGGGGGCGGATGATAACCATATCATATTCTACCATGACAGAGTGGAACTGAGAACAGTACGAGGGTTTATCCCCAAGGTCACGTCATCTTTGGCCATGTCGGAACCCTGGGCTCTCCCAACGTTTCTAGAACAGGAATCAGGTTCTCTTCATGAACTGGACATTGCCTCCACCCTAAAATGCTATCTCAGGGTCACGGCACCTTTCAGAGACTCTACCAAATTGCTCATAATTCCCTGGGGGAAGAACAAAGGCAAGGAGGCGTCAGCAAGAACAATTGCCTCATGGATTGTTAAGCTTATCCACAAGGCGTACAGGGCAAAGGGTCTGGACCCCCCTTTGATGGTCAGGGCACACTCCACTAGGGCGGTCTCTGCCTCTTGGGCGGCAAGAGCGAACGTGGCAATCGAAACTATTTGTAGGGCAGCGACCTGGTCGTCCCAACATACTTTTCTGAAGCATTACCGAGTAGACCCAGGAGCTCTCTCATCGGTAGAATTCGGCAGACAGGCGATCAAATCAGCCGTTGCTTCCTCTAATTATTGATAATAATAATAATAATAATTCCTTTGAAATAAACCTCCTAAGCATCATCCCACCCGTCTCAGCTAGTTATTTGTCACAGGTATGCTGCCATGGAGGCACCAGGAAAACGGAAAATTGTATCATACTTACCAGTAATTTTCCTTTCCTGGTGCCTATCCATGGCAGCATACACTCCCACCCTCGGTATTCTATATTACGGAGAATGTGGGGGCGCTGCTAACCAACTCTTTTATAATATTCACTAGTCCTGAGGGAGGAGCCAAGGCGGAGCTTGTCACAGGTATGCTGCCATGGATAGGCACCAGGAAAGGAAAATTACTGGTAAGTATGATACAATTTTCCGGGTTTTTTTGGTTGATTTTGATCACCATTGTGTTTTTATTTTTATTAAAAAAAATGAAAAGAAAAAAAAAGAATTTCTTCATTAATTTAGGCCAATGTGTATTCTGCTACATATCTTTGGTACAAAAAAATCCCAATAAGCATATATTGATTGGTTTGCGCAAAATCTATAGCATCTACAAACATTGGTATATACTTGTATACTGGAATTCTACATTTTTTTATACTAGCAATCACGACCAGTGACCTATAGCGGGGCTACAATATTGTGGCTGACAGTCGGACACTAACTGACACTTTGTGGAAACTGTGAATGGTCTTTCAGTCTTTGCTCCTGTGCTGCTGATCCTGATACTCATACTGACCTTGTTATTGATCCAGCTTCCATCTGACATACTTTTGTCCTTTTCTGATTATATTTTTTGCCCATCTCCATTAACCTCCCTGGCGGCATGATTATGTCTGGAATTTTGTAACAAAAGCGGTACAATTTTTTGCATGGAAATTTGGTGTTTAAATTGTAGGCCTGCAATTCTTAGGAATAACTCACTTAAATCTGTCCAAATAAGAGTCTAGTAGACATCCCGGGTATGATAAAGTTTGAAACACAAAATCATAAATTATAATATAATAAATAACTATAAATAATTACAACAAATAATAATATAATAAAAATAAAAAAATTTCAATAATGTAATCAAATCAAAAACACTGAAATTTGCTCAGTTGCAGAATTGTCGCTGTCATTATTTTTATTGTTTGATGACGAATTTCCCGACAAATCGCTATTACTCAATTCTGCAAGTGATTCTAATTTATTATCGCTGTTTTCCAGCTGGTCTAAAACCACTTTTGACATAAACAGACACTTTTTGGTTGCTATGGACAATTTCCAGTTTTCAGGCAGAAAGAACAGTTTTTATTATATAAAACTGCATGCAGAACACTGGGCAGACCACTAGGGACAAGGGGGGGGGGTGTATTTGTTTCATACAGTACTGTAATCTGTAAGATTACAGTATACTGTATGTGTATTGTGTTTTTGACTTTTTGAATTTGGCACCGAACTGCTCGTAACGTCGCAGGGAACGGAGCTCGGCGGCACTGTGAATCGAGCAAGGAGACACAGTGGAGGAGCTTGCACACACAGCGGGGACACAATGCAGGATCCAGGGACAAGGTAAGTAACTTCCCCCTGTATCCTGCAATGCGATCCCGAGTCTGGCTCGGGGATACCGCTTTTGGTAAAAAAAATTAACCCCGAACCAGACTCGGGATTACCGCTAAGGAGGTTAACAACATTGGCCAGGACTTTTGACTACGTTTTCGCCCAACAAGGGCACTGTATTGTAAAGGTCCATAAATCCCATTTTGTGATTGATGTTTCAGACTACAATTCCCATGAACCTTAGCATTCTGCATCAAAGTCCATAGGTTTTCCTGGCTATAGTTCTCCCTCTGCTGACTGGAGAGGATAGTGCAACTCAACATCCAACATATTAGTTAATCAGACTGTAAAGAGGACAATGTCTCCTTCTCCATCTTTCTGTAGTCCAGCCCCTGGCTGCATAGATAACAGAAAAAAAGACAACTATTTTACTTGTCTTTCTAGGGTGATGAATGTAATACAGGAAAGTTATCTGAAAGTGCAGGTCTGCAGTAATGTACGATAATTTATATTATAAGCACATTGATTTTCCCATGATAAGAAGGCTAGCAACAGTTATTTCTGGATTGCAGGCTCTTACCCTGATAAGAGCTGTCTTATGCTCTGGGCTGTAATGACCTTGCAGCCCATTGTACTGTGGTTCCTCCTTGGATCATACTGGCCATTGTACTGCCATTTCATACAGCGATGTAACTTCTATAGAATAAGTACATATTCAATTTAATTGAATAAGAAGGTACAGCATGTAAGGATAATGTGCACTCCATCAAATTTAAGTTAACTAGAATTTGTGAATATAATAAATTTAGTTTGCTGTGGGTTACTGCACTTCCTATTGTGTTTATTAAATAGGTAAGATTGCTTTTTAGTAATTTTTTTCTTTAGTTTGACAATGAACACAGTACTCAGTAGTATAGCAGACAATGTTGATTGCCTCATCTATTATATATATTGCCAAGACTTACTATAAAATGCTCCAGCAATATCCTCTTCATATCAATATTTACAGTGCAAAAATGCGGCTAAATAATACATGAGAACTTAAGCCTGGATCCTATTAATTCAGGTTATAGATCCATTTCTCTGCATAATGCCTATCAAGCTTCTGTTTTCTAACGATTGATGATTACGATTTATTTTCTTAGTACTGGGTTATTGAGGACTTGGTTGAGTTCAGTCGCTTTACAGACATCTAAAAATTGAATACTCCAGTCTTATCAGTGATAGATGGCAGTGTATACCAACAGCTCATTATGCCAACACAATTAAAGCATATCTAAACCTAAGATTTTTTTTTTTATATATTGCAGAATTCCAGTGCTTATACACGGTGACTGCATTAGTTAGCTTTTTTATACTTTATTTTTCAACTGGTTGTTAAACCAGTAACACACTTACTCCATAGGGAGGAGACAACACATTCTATAATATCTTTTTTCAGGGGTTTTTGCAGCTTTTCTTTGACGTAGCCTGAACTGCCAAGGAGGGTCTGCACAAAGGCTGTGTCACAAGAGAAATCTAAAGATGCAGAAATGGATTATGCGAAAATTTGTGAATGGAACCTAGTCCAGTAAAGGACTGCAGGTATATTTATCTCCAGATACTGTCTATTCAGATTCAGAATACTTTAATAATCCCTAAGGCCCCTTTCACACTGGGGCGTCAGCGGCAAAGCTCCTTTTAACCCCCACTAGTGGCCGAAAAAAGGTTAAAACCACCCACAAAGCGCCACAGTATATTTTCAATGGGCAGGAGCGGTATACACACCGCTCCTTCACCGATCCAAAGATGCTGCTAGCAGGACTTTTTTAGCGTCCTGCCAGCACACCGTTACGGCTTTCGCACTGGAGTGAATAGAGCTGCTCTTTCAGTGTGCTTTGCAGGCGCTATTTTTAGCGTTATAGCCCCTGCAAATCGCCTCAGTGTGAAAGGGGTCTAAGGGAAATTATTGCGACACAGCTACATTCAACAAAGACAACACAAGATCACAATAATGAACAGAACAAAGCACAATGAAACAATAAACTGACCAATAACGGCAAAACGAAAGAAATTAAACCTATACTCTAATAAAATAAAATCCATACTAGTAAAATGCAGTATAGAATAAATAAAACAGATTGAAAACAGAACATCACACTACTAAAATGCAAATAATACACCACTTTCTATAACATTACCCCAAATAAAAATTAACATAATACCAACATACCATAAAAACAACATAAAAATCAGGTGTATATTGGCATCCATATGATCTAGAACAGGGGTCTCCAAACTTTCTAAACAAAGGGCCGGATTACTGTCCTACAGACTTTAAGGGGGCCGGACTGTGGCCATCAGGAGTACAAAATCCCCCCTCATTGGTGTCATTGGACCCCATCATTGGTGTCTTTGGGAGAAATTCTGCCCCATCACAGGGAGGAATACTGCCCCATAACTGGGAGGAATTTTGCCCCATCATTGGTGTCATTGGGAGGAATTCTGCCCTATCATTGGTGTCATTGGGAGGAATTCTGTCCCATCATTGGGAGGAATTCTGCCCCATCATTGGTGTCATTGGGAGGAATTCTGCCCCATCACTAGGAGGAATTCTGCCCCATCATTGGGAGGAATTCTTCTCCATCATTGGGAGGAATTCTGCCCCATCATTGGTGTCATTGGGAGGAATTCTGCCCCGTCATTGGGAGGAATTCTGCCCCATCATTGGTGTCATTGGGAGGAATTTTGCCCCATCATTGGGAGGAATTCTGCCCCGTCATTGGGAGGAATTCTGCCCCATCATTGGGAGGACTTCTGCCCCTTCATTGGGAGGAATTCTGCCCCATCATTGGGAGGAATTCTGCCCCTTCATTTGTGTCATTGGGAGGAATTCTGCCCTTCATTGGTGTCAATGAATAAAAAAGCACCCCAAGGGCCAGATAAAATCAAGCAAAGGGCCGCATTGGGCCGCAGATTGGAGACCACTGATCCAGAACTTTAAATTCCAGTGCCTAAAACAATTCTAGCCCTAATAGGTTGGCTCCACTCTCAGTGAAATAAAATGCAAAACCGCCAAATGCTTGTTTTGGTGTATGACAGGTAATGTTAACATACCCCCATAAGGGTAGGCTGTGTCTCGTGGAGTGGGTAATGATGGGCATTTTAAGTTGCTGCATTCAAAATGGAAACTTTTGCTGCTGTGTCTGATAGCAGTAGAATTTTTCAATTTGTGATTACACAGTGACAGAGTTGAAAATTTGACAGATCCTTTCCGATGGCACGATTCCTGCTTTAAGTTATGAACAGATGTACTTAGGGGTCAAACAGTAACATTTAGCAAAATGGTTCAGTTTGTTACAGTGCTTGCAGTATTTTCCTTATGCAGGGTACAGCATCATGCCTCCCATATGGAGGTTGACTTCACAGTTAAAAGAATGTGCATTTGGTGTGCTGTCAGTCAGTTTTTGTACTTGAACAGGAGCTTCATTACGCTCTGTAGGGCACAGCATATCACTTGCTTCCTGGACAGCCATTTCTATATGGCAGCCCAAATCCACAGTTCTTTGCAAAGTAAGGGTATCTGGCTCCATGGGCAGTCTTTATCTAAGTTCTGGGTTTGCATTTTTTTTTTATAATAGCCGACTTGCAAAAGCTTATTACACCTGGTGCCTGGATCAGCACTGTAATATGTGAATGTAATCACCATTTGTTGTTGTCATTTTTTACCTTAATAAAATTAGTAACCTATGAGACCTTCCTCTATGTCTCTTGTGGAGTCATTTTTCCCATCCTAGTTTCATCTTGAGGGGCCAGTGGAGTGGAACTGTGCTGTCAGTGGAATATTTTGATATCCCAGAAGTGCTCTTTGACCTTCGTGTAAAAAGGGGTCATAATTTTCTGGTGAGTGGATACCTATCTTTTGAGCACTCGAGGTGAAGAACTAGAAGTTTTTTTTTTTAGCATCACATTTTGGTGTTATACTATACTATACTATACTATGCTTTACTATGTATATTTATATTTGTAATACATTTTATATGATTTACTGAATATCACTAGCGCCTCAACCTTTAATATATTGTTTGGATTCTTTTTAATAAGTTGGTCCCTAATAATTTCACCCTGCAGTTCTCAACTCAACTTACCAACCAGCTTGCGACCAACCGAATTTACCTGTCTAACAGTATGCATTAAAAACAGGGGTTTAGTTACATACATTTGCAAATACATGCATAACCTGCAGGCCCTGTCAAGGCACCCTGTATCCTGCAGACTCTAACTCTAAATTTGAAGACATGTATTCTGACGGATAGATGAAGGGCAGATGACTTGAGGTAGCCCAACCCTCCTTGAACATGCGTTTTCCCTTCCAGTGCTCCTTGCTGTGAGGGCAGTGACCTTTTTAAAAAAAAAATTGTATTGCTTCTAACTGTCTCAGCTCAGCAACATTGTAGTTGAAGATCTCCCTCATCTTTACAGTATTTGGGAAAAACAAACTCTGTCCACTTTAGCATTTGTGGCTGGTTTAAAATACCATTCCAGGGCTTGTACTGTAGCTATGTATGAATAATCTGCTTAGAAAAATATAGGCTTCTGAACCTAATGAGTTAAGCAGCAAGGCCCTCTGTCTCAGGTGCAGTCCCATTCTGGGCAGATGCTAGTATATAGGTTAAAATTGTTCATATCAGAGATACCAGGGTAGCGCAGGCTCCCCAGGGTGCTGCAGAAACTTCTCTGGACACTGAACACAAAGTCCAGGTGTCCTTTTCCATAGTTGTGTCTATGAAGTGCAGACAGACTGTTAACATGTCACCATCTTTATTATCACACAAACTTCCTGCTCCAACTCCTCCTTCTACAGTATCCCTTTAAGTTTTTAAAACAGAAATGCCATAACATATTCTTAAAATGACAATACACAGGACACAGAAAATACACAATAACGTATTAAAATAATTTGTAAATAATAAATTATAACAAAAGAGATACACCTGCCCCTGCAAATTGGGCAGTAGGGATGAGCTGAACACCCCCCGGTTCAGTTTGCACCAGAACTTGCGAACAGGCAAAAAAATTGAGCAAACACCGTTAAAGTCTATGGGACACAAACATGAAAAATAAAAGATGCTAATTTTAAAGGCTTATAAGCATGTTATTGCCATAAAATAACATTTGGGGACCCGGGTTCTGCCCCAGGGGACATGTATCAACGCAAAAAAAGGTTTAAAAACATCAGTTTTTCAGGAGCAGTGATTTTAATAATGCTTATAGTGAAACAATACAAATGAAATATTCCTTTAAATATCGTGCCTGGGGGGTGTCCTTAGTATGCCTGTAAAGTAGCATGGGAAAAGTATTTCCCGTGTTTAGAACAGTACCGCAGCAAAATTATATTTCTAAAGGAACAAACGTAATTTAAAACTACTCGTGGCTATAATGATAAAAATCATTGAAAAAAACGACATGGCTTCCCCCAGTCCATTACCAGACCCTTTGTGTCTGGTATGAATATTAAGGGGAACCCCACACCAAAAAAAATTGTGAGGTGGTCCACCCAAAATCTATACCAGGCCCTCCAGGTCCGATATTGATATTAAAGGGAATCCAGCAACAAAAAAAAAGGCAGCAGGAAAAGGGGGGGACGAGAGAGCGCTCCCCCTCCTAAACCATACCAGGCCACATGCCCTCAACATGGGGAGGGTGTTTTGGGGTCCCCCCCAAAACACCTCGTCTCCATGTTGATGGAGACAAGGGCCTCTTCCCCGCAACCCTTGCTGGTTGTGGGGGTCTGTGGGTGGGGGGCTTATCAGAATCTGGAAGCCCCCCGATCTTGCCCCCCCCATGTGAATGGGTATCGGGTACATTGTATCCCTACACATTCACCCAAAAAAAGTGTCAAAATGTTAAAAATTACAGTAGACAGTTTGGGACATGTCCTTTATTAAAAAGAAAAAAAGTGTCCTGTGATGTAACTCCATCTTCGATGACAGCGCCGACAACCCAAGAAAAAAAACCCTGAAGAAATCCGCCTCGAAGGGAGGCGACTGCAGGCTTTTTCCAATGACAGCTGTTATGAAGCTGAGTGAAGCTGAGTGCGAGATCATCCGGTGACTTCACCGGGTGGCCTCGTTCTCAGCTATATAACAGCTGTCATTGCAAAAAGCCTGAAGATGTGGGATGCCTTCCATTGAGGCAGAGTTTTTCCATTTTTTTACTCCTATTGGATAGCCAACGGCTATAAATTCCGATTCACTGCCAGCACCCCATTCCTCATCTGCCTCCTGCTACCTAATTCCAGTCCACATACTGGTGGTGGACAGGGATGGCTTTCTGAGCAAAATATGGAGGCTGGGGGATGGCCTTCTGGGTAAAATAATGTCAGCAGAAACTGCTGTGTAGTACAGGCTATATACAGTACATAAAGAAGTGATTCCAGAAAATAGAATGGGAATAGCTGCAAAGCCAACAGTGTTGCCAAGCTGGCATTAAGAAGCTGGGAATAGGTGCATTAGCAGAATTTGCAGGCAAGTTGCTGCTCTGTGTCTGGGAGGAATAGAGGAGGAGGAGGAGGAAAAGGGTGCATTCGCTGCATTTGCAAACAAGTTGCTGCTCTTTGCTCTTTGGGGGGGGGAGTGGAAGGGAGGAGAAAAAGTGTGAATTAGTAGCATTTGCATGCATGTGGTTGCTCTGTGCTTGGGAGGAAAAAGAAGATAAAGGCTTTGTCAGCCATTTCACTATCTCCCCCACATGATGTGCCTGTATAGCAAGATCACTTTCAGATGGCCTACATCTACATGACACATCCCGACCACCATTTTGCCCTGCAGAACCTGCTTGCCCCCAAATACCTCTGCCTCTCACTTTGGGCCTGTCTAACATTTTATTTCTTTTTAAAGGGGACTGCCTAAATTTAATGGCGGCTATGACAATAGTAAGGATAAAGTATGTACTAGTATACAATGACAAGCTGTAAATAAATGTCAGCAACAAGTGTACGCGCTGTATTCCCACACTACAAAGGAAACTAGCAAAACAAAATATACCTTTCCAAATAAAAAAAAAAGATTAAAAACAAAATAAAAATATAATTGTGGAAGTGGGACTTAAACCGCCGGACTTTGGGCTTGTTATAATGCAGCTTCTTTTTATTTGCAGTTCTAGGTGCCCACTACCATCTGGGTCTGCACTGTCCAGCCACTTTACAACAAAAGTGGCTATTGTCTCTCAAATTATACACTCTATTTTAAATTTCAAGATAACATCTGTCTCATCTGTTCTTCTTATATTATATATAATGACCAAGCTGCTTACATATTGTCAAGTCACTAAGTCTCTCAAATAATACATTCTAATGTTCATTTCGAAAATTCTCCCGTCTCTGTCTCTTGTATTGTGGCCCCACCTAGCTGCTCTGATATTGTTCAGCCACTGAACAATATTTGTTGTTTGTCTATTGTCTCTTGGATAATACATTTTTATATTGCCAGATACAATCTGCCTTACCTCCTATTTTCTGCTTTTATCTAAAATCTATATTCTGAGCACCTGGGAATAATGCCGCGTACACACGATCGGAAATTCCGACAAGAAAAGATTGATGTGAACTTTTAGTCAGAAATTCCGATCTTGTGTAGGCCCCATCGGAATTTTCAACACCAAAAGCATGAGAGATGGTTCTCAAATTTTCAGGTGGGAAAAGTTCTTGTCGGAAATTCTGATTGTCTGTATGCAATTCCAAAGCGCAAAAAAAACACGCATGCTAGGAATCAATTAGAAGCAGACTCGGAATCATTGAGCTTGTTGTAGTGTTGTACGTCACAGCGTTCTTGAAGGTCGTAATTTTGTGTGACCGTGTGAATGAAACACAAGTTTGAGCCAAAATTCCATCTGAAAAAATTCCACGGTTTTCTTGTCGGAATTTCTGATCGTGGGTATGTGGCATAATGGGGGATTTTTTTCTGGGTAAATTTTCCTTTTAGCTTTTAGATCTGTTGTGGAAGCAATCATTTAATTCAAGTCTATTATCACTGTATACAAATAACTTGTCATATTCAAAACAACAACCTATTAAAATTCTGTAATTCAAGTTCTAATGAATAAGATGGGGTGTTGCTGCTGTATTAATTCAAACTAAATTTAAAAGTAAAAAAATAACTTACAAATCCAAAATATGAGATACTAGAACACAGTGTTGCAGATGCTGTCCTTGAAAATCACACTGTTCCGTAGCACCACATGCAGCTTAAAGCCTGTGACATACCCAACCAGGACAGGGGCTTTTGAAGAGGACTAGAGGCAAGCTTCCTACCCACTGATTATGGCCCATGGAGAAAGCAGATTATTCTATAATGATGGACAACCACTCAATGGATGCTGAGAGCAAGGTTTAGATTACTTCTCTGAATAAGGACAATAAAGCTTCCCTTCTGGGGTGGATGGAAAGGTGTAATATTAATCCTGCACAGGTTAATGGTAAGAGGGGATATGGTGGCCTTCCTGAGAATGCGTTGGAGAGGCCCATTCACTTGGGACAGAAAAATTAATCAAGAATATACCTTAAGAAATCAGAGGCCCAGATTCAAGAAGCACTTGCGCCCGCGCAACCATAGGTTGCGCGGCGCAAGGGCTTACTTGCTCCGGTGTAACGAGTGCTCCTGATTCAGGAACCTTGTTACACCGACTGCAGCCTAGGATATGACAGACATAAGCCTCCTTATGCCTTCATATCCCAGGCTGCATTCTTGCGTTGGCCGCTAGGGGGCGTGGCCATTGTGATCGGCGTATAGTATGCAAATTGCATACTACCACCGATTCACAAAAGTTGCGCGGGCCCTGCGCACGCAAGGTACGGAGTTTCCGTACGGCAACTTTAGCGCAAGGTTGCTCCTGCTAATAGCAGGGGCAACCAATGCTAAAGTATAGCTGCGCTTCCCGCTCGTGAAATTTAAATTTCACGTCGTTTACGTAAGTGATTCGTGAATGGCGCTGGACGCCATTCACGTTCACTTAGAAGCAAATTACGTCCTTGCGACGTCATTTGCCGCAATGCACGTCGGGAAAGTTTCCCGACGGAGCATGCGCTGTTCGCTCGGCGCGGGAGCGCGCCTAATTTAAATGATTCCCGCCCCCGGCGGGATCATTTACATTAGGCGCCCTTACGCAGGGCTAATTAGCATAGCGCCCGCGCAATTTACGGAGCTACTGCTCCGTGAATCGCGGGCAAATCGAAATATTTGCGTGGGCGCAGAGAAAAATCTTTGCTCTTTGCCCACGCAAATATTGCCCCGATCTACCTGAATCTGGGCCAATGACGTTAAATTAATTCTACCTTTCCAGACTGCTGGAATATTGTAGGTGTTTAACTCCTAGACTGTTGCTGGATAGTCTGAGGTGGGGTGAGGTTTGTTATGTGTTTATTGTTAAGTAGGTCTTTCCCATCGTTCTATTGTTTCTGTATGTCTGTCTGATCATCTCTTGGAGATGAGATTAATCTTGTGACCACTTGAACTTGTTACCAAATTACTGTGGGATGTTATATGTTTGCTGATTAATGTACTGTCTAATTAATTTACTGTTTAATTAAGATCATTGTAAGCTTTTAATTGTATTGGTATTTGATGTTTACATTGTCATGCTATCCTCAATAGGGTAATACCCTCCTGTGGGGTATAACATATGTGTCTGAATTTCAATAAACAGTCATTCCTTTGGTTCTGTCCCAACATCTTGTCTGTGTACGATGATTGGGCCAAAAAGAGCTGGTATTAGCTGTTGGTATGCTTAGAATGATTTGAAGGGTAGAAGGCAGAAGGAAGTACCCAAGCGGGGTGCTAAAGTGGTTCCGTCACAAAGCCCATCTCCCAGGAAAGGAACAATCCTCTCTTTTATTGAGGCTGCCCATAGACTGCAAGGGTTAAATGCTCGGTTAAGTCTAGGGGGCCACAAAAAGCAGTTTATCTTACTCGAACCTCTGTTTTACATAATAACAAGCATTGTCCTCTACTCCCCTCTGCTCCTGCAGTAAAATGTCCTTGGCATTCTCATGTCCAATGGTTCAATGCATTGTTATGAGTTCTGCATTGGACTTGATGACGCCAAAGGACCTGCAGCTGTCTTTGACCTGTAGGGGCAAATGTGCTTTTGGGGCTAGTCTTACAGCCTAGACCTAAAGAAGACCTAAAGAAGCAATTAACCCTCCGAGCCCCACTGCAAGGAGGCATTTTTCCTTTCACTTTCACCTTTAAAGGCATCTTCCATGTATATAGTTTAAAACGTTCAAGTTTTTTCAATGTCACCCTTGAAGTTGCATTTAAAGGTTTCGTTCCCCGCTGTATGGTATTTTAAAAATGTTTGATTTGCTTTGTTAAATGTCCATCATGGCAGTATCTGGCTCCCATGCCTTTTTTAACAATTACTTGCCTATTACTCTTGGAAATGGCCAGAATTATGTATCAAGTTTCACCCCTGCCTCATAGGCTTTAATGTGGTTACAATACTAAGTTTGGGGTTCACGTATTTCATGCAGAACTTAGCAAAACCCCCATTACTTGAACCAGGCAAATTCACTCATGCTTATTGCAAACATGTGCATTCATATCCACATGATTTCTCTGTCCTTATGCAATTTTTATGCTCTAGATGATCAGTTATTGCTGTAATCATAGTCAGTATATCAAATATTTGTTTTGCCTACTTTAATATGTTTATTTGTGCAGATACTTGTCTATGTCATTTTTGCTACAATTGCAGCTATGTTATAATCTGCTGTACAGTACATCTTTTAAACAGAAAGACAGAAAGAAAGAGAAAATTAAAATGTTAGTGTTGTCTCCACAGAGCATGAGGCGAGGATAAATGATCCAATGGGGACATACTGTATGTTCCAGTGATAGCAATATGGGAATTGCCCTTAAGTCTTGGGGAAATTTCATCTCACTCCCTTTAGTTGCTATGGAACAGAAAGTAAAGGGAAATCTCTCAGCAGGACACAGACATCAAAAAATAACTTCATAGTTATTTTAACCCTCCCCTACTCTATCCATAATGAAAAAAAAAACATTCTGGCTATTCATACACTTTAAGTTTGTTCAATAGCCAGAATCACAAGGACATATGTCACATATATCACAGGACTCCAGCTCCATATTTGAGCATCCTGTGTTTATAGAATCTTAGCCCTTGTGCTTTTTTATTTTCTACAAACTAGGTCCTTATCTGCCTCCTGTGGTCACCTTGGCTGGCCTTTGGCATTCTATTAATCCTTGAACCATCGCTGATTGTAGATCTATAAGATATTTTATCAATTATAGGAAGGCTCTGACCCTAAGCGAACAGTATTCCCAGAAGAAGCCCATTTTCAGGCAAAACATGTTGGGAATTATTCAAATACTGCTGTATCCATAAGGACTGTACCATATGAGTCTACTGCATGAGGATATAATATGTTTTTAAATGATGTTGGAAAATAAAATGTGAAATATTTTTTAAGTGAATCTTTTTGGATTCATTTCTAAAATGCACCTAAAAAATCCCATAAATCTGCAAATTACAAGATTGTTCAATACTAATTTAGGCAGAAAATGAAAAGAAACACGAGATAATGCCGCTACTTTTGTGTTAGAGGTGTAAGCTAAAGGAAATACAAAATTTCAATACTTTGTGAAGTGGACCAGCACATCTAGTTTGATACATTAGTCCCATACATTTACAGGAAGATACAATGTATTGAATTCTGTATAAATTATATCCTAGAATACAACAGGGGTTGCATTATGTCTTCCAGCATGCATACGCATATTAAAGAAAAGCCAGTAATTGCCAACTGTTTCTTAAATATGCTTACATAAATATATGATTTAATGTGCCATGGGATCATTATTATTGCTGTTGTAGAAATGGGATTATGTTAACTAAGCTTGTTCTTAAGTTCTAGGATGATTAAATATGTTCTCAATCACTTTGAACAATTTGAACTGTATACCCATGTAGACAAAACTTCCAAGAGCTTTGCCAATTAAAGCAAGTAAGACTGTAGAACTTTCGACTTCAGGGAGGGACAAGGGAGGGTTGAAAATGCAGAATAGACGCAATGCACCAAGCTAAGCGATGCTGGATGCAGTTTACTTGATTATAAGTCTTACCTAACCACATGAAGGGAGGACATGGGAGTGTAGTAATTATCCACTAAGGGACAGGATTTATACCCAGACACATTATTCATGGAAGTTGTATAAATCCATTGCCAACAGCATAACATGGATTCTTATGGTCAGTGGTATTGTTGGCTCTTAATAAAAAGGAAATATTACTGGGATAGTTCTTTTTCCGCATGTATCGTGAAGCCAAATAGTGAGCCTATATTCAAACTAAATGTCATCGCTCTGTAAGGGAAATTGTTAAATGTGTTTCCATTTTTCTTTTCAGTTGTTATACTCACAAAAAACACCTTTGCAGAGTTTTGAGTTGGCCAACTAATTATAGTGAAGTTCGCAAAATGTGTTTAAGAATGGAAGATGATGGGATGAAAGTAGTCTGTACATAACACTTAATACGGGGGTTCCGCGGTTCGGACGTTTTTAATTTTTTTTTGTTAATTTAACTCTTGTAATGTTCTTTAAATTGTACTCACATGTTTCATGTTCCTAGTGGCCCGCATTCTCCCTCGGCATGAAATGTGTCTTTATAAAAATCTCTTCAGGCCCTTTCCATTTTGCTTGTGGGCAGCGTGAAGCCCACAAGCAAATGCTTATGACTAGTCTCCTGGGAAGCGTGACGCTGTGCTCCCAGGAGACATTGCGATGTAGTCCCAGAAATCACTGGGGCGCATTGGAAATTAAATGACACGCCTACTCCCGCGGGAGGGATACCCGGAAGTGCCTGGTATTGTCTTGCTGAATCAAGGTATTGGAATAATTTAAAAAAATATCGATAGCGGACTTTACATGTACTTTTTGTGCCGGTCTTAATAAGCTGTAGTTTCTATTGAGGGTGAACCTCCGCTTTAAGTGTATCTAAACCCCAAATCAAAAACTGAATATATTGCAGCTTACCAGTCCTTTGTTGAGGTATTTGCATAGTTCTTTTTCATTTTTTTTTCCTTAAAGGGAAACACCACTTTCATGGGAAAACAATAGCAAAATAAAGAAATAATAATATAGTGTATACCATTGCGACATAAATCATATTGTAGTTGAATGTTATTAAAAAGTACCTTTTCAATCTGCAGCCACTGTAATTTTCTGAAAATGCAAGTCAATATGGCTACCTGGAAGTGTTCTTTACACAGAATGTGTACAAATGCCCACCAGAAACATAATTTCCTGCTTGTGGGATTGGTTCACCAATTTTCCGAGAAGTCTGCACTAAGATACAAGTCAGATTTCAGGCATCCCCTGCAACAAAAATTCAATTTTTTTGTGAGATACTCCCACGTCTAAAGGGATGCAGGCCCAGCAGCTTTCCTCATTAGTGCCCTGCAGGTGCTCAGCTGATTGATAATTAGGAAACCACTCTCATTAGATTCACTTTCCCACATGGGCATAGAGAAACACACAGGGATTTCTTCAGAATAACAAAATGTTAGGAATCTGCAACAAAGTTAAAAGTCTTTCAATGTACATAGATCACCCAGAGGGCAATGTTTTGTTCTCAACAAAAGTAAAGTTACGCTTTAAAGTATTTGTGCATGGAATACAGCAAAAATACGCTGCAAGAAAGGTAATGTTTTTTGTCTATCAAAGTCAGATTATTATGATCAAAATATAAATGTTTTGTACCTTTTTATTTGCTTTGTTCTTTCTCACAGTTCTGGGGTTCTTAGAGTGGACTGCATTCTGGCAGCTGATGTGTTGACAGTGTGGTTTCTGCTGGGAGCCGCTGTTAATCAGCACAGCAGGACTGTATTGGGGAGCGTGTCAGTCAAGATTTCTACAGGCGATACAGGCATATCATGCATGGATGCGGCATCCTCTATCTCCATTCATAAATGCAATATATTATATTTTAACTTTTGAGTCTACTTATCCTTTACTTTCTGGGTTTGGTTTGCCAATATTCTACAACGTGTATAATAATTTCTCACACTCATCTTCATAACAAGCTGAAAGTGATCAGCATCAGGAAACATAAAATGGAAAATATAAAAAAAAAAGAATATCTTACGAATGGACATATAGAGGTACATTATAGCTACAGACAACAATAAGCGCACCCATATTTTACTTAAACCCACTGGGTGAATTCTTCTTTTAAAAAAAGCCGATACTTGGCTTTTCCTGTTTAAACTGTGATCAGCCTTGATTGGACATGGCTGATCATGTGGTAAAGAGCCTCCATCAGAGGGGTAGTGGTATGTCAGACAGACACATCGCACCACCGATCGCCGCGATGCGCGCCCCCACTGGCGTGCACGACTGTTATCCTGAAAGATCGTCCAGTCAGGATAACGGAACCCACCACCCGGCTGTCATTCTGCCACAGGCTGGGCGGGAAGTGGTTAAGTAGATTCAATCAATAAAAAGTCCATCCCAAAATATATCAGATGGCACAGCAGGTATAGGGGCTTACATCTCAGAGGCCCACAAACAGACTTGGCCTCCCAGTAAGGTGATAGCAGACCACAAGTACTTCAGCAATTGGAGCAAATGCTCAGCCAGTGCTGAATTTATCAAAATTCTACAATCTATTAAGGAAGCTGAAATTGTAGCTAGCCCTGAATATTGATCAAAGCATGCTTTCTACAACAAGTGTGATTCTTACTAAGCTTATCAGTATAGAAATTGTTCCCATTTTTTGCAAACCTTCTGTGACAACAATGCTCAGGTTATTCAGAATACACTGAAAACGTACCATGCCAACCTAGTTTCTCCTGTGTGAAAGATTGTACGCAGATTTCGAACTGCAATGGTCTGGATCCCCTTTGGGTTTTTGAGTATAAATTGATGATTTTTCCATCATAAGAAGTAAACTGAAGCAATGACCACATTTAGGGAGAAGTAAAACAAAAGTCTACCCTGGATGCATTCCAATGTATGAAGCAAACTGGGGTGGCTCCAAAGATAAGGAGAAAAACTAAAACAAGAGACAGAGGCTGCATAAACACATTGATGGTGTTTTATACTTTTCCATCAGCATTAAATATTGAATCAATAAAGAATCAATTTCTCAGCTTCTACTTCACATTCCACGGTTCCACTATATTTACAGATAAATTCATATAGTTTCAGCCACTTCATTTATATCTTTTTTTAAATATGAACTACATTTTTGTATCTATATGAAATTTTTAATACGAGAAACATTTATTATATTTGTTTTTTATCATACATTTTCCAATAATCCAGACATTCCGGGGTTAAATCCCAGTGATCTCTGAGACCTATTTACACACACAGATGATTGTGGTTAGGGATTCAGATCTGGCAACCCCATTGGTTAATTTGTTTTTACCTATCAGGGGTTAGCATTGATCTTTGAAAGTTTGCTATATATTAGATGTGATGTTTTATAATTGTCAGCTATGATAAAGCACTAATTTTTAGTGCAAAACGCATCAGCTGTTTTCCTCCCATGTAGTGTGCTGTGACTTGTAGTGCATTTTTTAAATAAAGACAACCATCAAGGTTTTTTGGAGTGCGGCTGTCCATATTTTCTTTTTCCATTTGTCTACTTCACATTCGGCTGCCTCTGCTGATAACACTTTTCCATTTTTTGGGCTCATAGACCCTTTAATGTATGAAGCTATGTAGGCCATATATATACCGTATTTATTCGAGTATAACGCGCACCCGTGTATAACGCGCACCCCTAATTTTTGATTAAAAATCGGTATAAAATCATTAAAATTGCCAAAAATCATTTATTGACAATGTAAACTGGTATAAACTGGTATAAACACAATACTGAAATAAAATTACTGGTAACAATATTTATTTAAAATGCTTCAAAGTCAGATTCATCATCAGATACACCAAAGAGTTGTTCCCATTCTTCTCGAGTTAATTTTTATTACACTGCCCCCCCCCCACATTACAATCCGATTAAGGCTATTATTATTTTTTTGATGCTGTACATACCGGTACCTTTGTACAGCATATTCACCCGTGCATCCGGGTTGCGAGTCCCGCGGGAGTGGGCGTTCCTAACACGTCTGTGATTGACGTTTTCCCCAAAACGAGCTCCCCCCCGTCGCGTAAGCCGCGTCACGGTTGGCGAAAGGAGCCGAACGGCGAGTCGGCGCTATACTGCGCATGCGCATCGCCGTTCGGCTCCTTTCGCCAATCGTGACGCGGCTTACGCGACGGGGGGGGAGCTCGTTTTTGGGCAAAACGTCAATCACAGACATGTCAGGAACGCCCACTCCCGCGGCCGCCACTGAGTCCTCGTGTATAACGCGCACCCAAACTTTGGAATTTTTTTGGGGTATAAAATTTTGCGCGTTATACACGAATAAATACGGTATATCTAAAAAAAAATTAAGAGATTGATTTTATAGTCATAGATGTGTGTTTTTTTACCTGTTTTAAAACTGTTTGCATGGCTCACCACCCTTGATGTGGTATGGGCTTCTATCCTGTTTGCTTTCCTACTATCATAAAGAAAGGGGGAATGCCATAAAACACAGAACATTTTTTTTATTGTTAAATACATGCAGCTTGTTTATTCTGACTTTGTCTGTTAGGCCCCTTTCACACATGCCCTTCAGTTTGTTTCATCAGTTCAGTCACGTTTTTTCAAAGACATACATACATTTTTTATCAGTTTTTCATCAATTTACATCAGTTTCTCATCAGTTTTTCCATCACTTCTTTACATCCACTTAACCCCTTGAGTCAAATTTTTGGGAGATTTTGGGAGATTTTTTTCTTGCACTGAATCCACTCAGTTCTGAGATGCCATTGTCATTTGGTGGATTGTTCAAATTGTGGACTATATAAACACACAAGGTCACTGGGTTGTTGTGTTTTAATATTCATTTTGCATTATTAATTTTTGTTTGGAACGTTTTCTCCTCTGCATGTATTAATAAGTTTAAACTCATTCATCGGGTTTCCACTGATCTGGATTGTTAATAACTGGACTTAATAAGTATTTACACCCAACCTGGGTTAATTTCACTGTTTATCTCTTCACTTTTGTTTTTGTATATTAATATTTTCACACACAGGAGAGGGATCTCCATGTAGTCACTTGTTTTAGCGCAGCTTTTTTGTATCCATTTTGGTTTACATTAGAGCTGCACAATTCTAGATGAAATTAGAATCACAATTGTTTTGCTTAGAATAAAGATCACGATTCTCGTGGCGTAACATTACTTTTCACATTATACAAAAAAATTGGGCTAACGTTACCGTTTAGTTTTTTTAATTCATGGAAGTGTATTTTTTCCCCAAAAATTGTGTTTGAAAGACCACTGCGTAAATACTGTGTGACATAAAATATTGCAACGATCGCCATTTTATTTGCTAGCGTCTCTGCTAAAAAATATATATAATGTTTGGGGTTCAAAGTAATTTTCTAGCAGAAAAAAATACTAATATTAACTTGTAAGCAACAAATGTCAGAAAAAGGAATAGGCCTGGATTCAGATAGGAGTTACGACGGCGTATCTCCGGATACGCCGTCGTAACTCTGAGTGGCGGGGTCGTATCTATGCGACTGATTCGTAGAATCAGTTACGCATAGATTTCCCTACGATCCGACCGGCGTAAGTCTCTTACACGTATCTTAGGCTGCATATTTACGCTGGCCGCTAGGTGGCACTTCCGTAGATTTACGTGAGGAATATGCAAATTAGGTAGATACGCTGATTCAGAAACGTACGTCCGCCCGGCGCATTTTTTTACGTCATTTACGTTAGGCTTTTTAAAGTAAAGTTACCCCTGCTATATGAGGCGTATCCTATGTTAAGTATGGACGTCGGGCCAGCGCCAAATTTTCCGTCGATTATGTTGTTTGCGTAAGTCGTTTGCGAATAGGGCTGGGCGTAATTTACGTTCACGACGAAAGCATTGCCTTTTTGCGGGTTAATTTGGAGCATGCGCACTGGTATCCAGTCACGGACGGCGCATGCGCCGTTAGCCAAAAACGTAATTTACGTGGGGTCAGCCATCATTACCATACAACACGCCCACTGCATGGTGAATTTGAATTCTGCGGGCTTACGCCGGACCAAATACACTACGCCGCCTTAACTTAGGGCGCAAGTTCTTATTTACGGCGGCGTAACGTATCTGAGATACGTTATGCCCGCCGATAGATACACAATTGTATCTGAATCCGGGCCCCAGTCTTTAAATGGTTAAACTGCCCTCATCTATGGACCAAAGTTCATTCATTTGTTCTAAAGAACCAAGAGATACAATGTATCTCTTCTCTATCTCTCTGTGCTGACGAGTGTTTTTTTTTTTTTTTTTTTTTTTGTGACAGCTTTGGCTATGCATTGTTAACATTGAGTTAGGGAAATGTCAGTTCAGATTGGGAGGGGGATTGAATCCAGATCTTTTTTTTTAACGATTAATCGTGCAGCTCTAGTATGCCTGTGTATGTGGGGATAGGTAGGCACAATTTTTTTTACTTTTCATGTGTCTTTTTACTTATGATTTTATTGTTATCACAAACAGGTCCTTTGCCCTTTTTTAACGGATGAAAAAAAGGGCTTTCATCTGTTCAAAACATAGACGTTGACAGAAGCGGATGAAAATGGGTTAAAATAGATGATCATCCGTTGTCATCTGTTTTTCCATTGGAATGCTTTGATGTCTGTTTTTCATCCGTCAATGGATGGATGAAAAATGGATGAATGGTTCAAATGTGCGAAAGGGGCCTTATACTGCTGTGCAAAAAAAAACGACCAGCTAAAATATAATTTTTTTTTCTCTTCTAAAATTACCTCTTTCTTAAAATTCAGATACAATTTAAAATCATATATACCGTACCATCTGCCATTAACATTGTCCAACTACAAATCTTTTTTTCTTCAAATCTGCATTGAATATTCAACACAAATACAATGTTGTCCCTGTTAAAATACATTTTACATAGCTTCTGTACAACTAGCATTAAATATGTATTTTACTTTCTACAACTGTCTGTGGATTTTATAGTGTGAATGTTTAACTGTAAAAATCTTAACCTTCGAATGTCCTATAATAATTCATCATTTCCAACTGCATGAATGTCTTCTTTATTAGTCTACTTCTATCAAAGGGTAATATAGAGGACCACTGAGTAAAATAATAAGGCTGACCTAGAAATAACACACACATACATATAGAACATAGGATATAAATAAATAATAAAATAAATAAATAACAAGCAAACAGCTTTATAACTGCAATTGCACAAGGTAATTCAACTTTCCCAAACTAGATCTAAACCTGTCTGGAAATTTCAGTACTCAATGATGCAAACATGTTGGACGGAGATAAATCACTCTTGGTAACGTTTCCCTCTTGGAAAACCACATATGAGACTAAATGAGACGTTTTATATATATAGTAGCAAACAGTCATAGGTACATTTCATTTTGAGCATCCCATCTGTCTTGCTACCAGAACATTTTGTGACAGAGAAGAATGATAGCAGCACTTCATGTTATATTAAAAGGAGAGCTCATGTACATGCACCATTCTGACAGCTAAAAAATATTGTGATTTTGAAATAAGTCCAGTCATCATGTGAAGGGGACAAATGCAATTAACACATCTAATGTATATAGTACAGCAGAGGAATTCACAGTACTGTACAAATAATTTAATAAAGATAAAAAAAAAAGTCCCCCAGTGGAGGTTTAACATAAGAAAAAGCTCTGGCAGCAATACTCACCTCCTCTCTGGTGCTGACCCCCACATTAATTTATGTCAGCCACTAGATATCCTCAGTCTTCTGGGTTAAATGATGCTGTGCACATTGTATGTTGCATAGTTATCATACATTATTTTGTATATAAGCCTTAAGGGAAAATGTTGATATTATTATTTAATCACATACAGTATGCAGAATACCCATATTCAAAAGTGACAAAAATCACAAGTCACAAAGTCACAAAAATCTGTAGTCATGGTGACTAGACTAGCACAAACTGACCAAAAGGGTAAAATTAAATAAGGAATTTGTGTTGTTTACATTTAAACTCGCCAAATATCAGAATTGTTAAAGCGGGGCTCCAACCACAATTAGCATTTTTTAAATGTATGTCCTTTCATCCTGCGTTTTTATAATATAAATCCGGTCACTTACTATTTTACAATCGGCCGCCGATCCACATAGTTATTCAAAAAAGATAGTTTATAAAACTATGTTGTAACAGGAGTCACTTTAGGGGCACAGGGTGAATGAGAACCCCACTATGGTCTGTGCTAGTCACATTTAATGCGGTCAGATATTGTATATATATATATATTGTGTGTTGGCTGATGTATATTAGTAAGCTTGCTGTGATGAAAGGGGTGGGGTGTGATTGCATTCCATTGTCTATTGTGGTAATTAAGTTGGCTATGTGGATTGGAGCTTGGTAGTCAGTCTGCATACCTATTATGGGATGTTTTAAGTGTCTTGCTGTGAGGAAAGGGGGGGAATCACTCCAGCAGCCCCCCCTGCTGGGACTGTTTGCTGAAGGAGAAGTTTGAACACACCTGACCTGTATCACCATTGTCATTGGACAATTTAACCCACCCTGTTTCCCAAGGGTGGGAGGGATGTATTTTTGAAGAGAAATGTGTTACCATGTGCAGATAATAAAGATTCATTCCCTGTTTTTGAACCTCAAACAAGAGCTGTGTGTCTCGTTTCTGGAGGGAATTCTTATGGGTCTCGTTCGTTTGCCTGATTGTGGAGTGTCGATAAGCTGTCGTGGATGTGATGGGAGGTCGTAAACGGTGGTGACCGTTACAATTGGTGGCTAGCAGCGGGATAATTCCATCGCTTAAAGGACAGCTACAAGGACTACTGGAGAACCGTGGCAGACCAGCCAGCAACCATAAGAAGATGGACGTGATCACAGAACTGGTCCAAATGGATGGAGCGGAAAGGCCCAGCGTAACAGACAGGACCCCGGAGGAGGCAAGCTTTGATCGGGCTGTCAAACTAAGACTGGCACACTATGGTCCTAACCCTCCACCGGAGATCATAGACCAAGTTATAGCTGCTGTGGATGCAAATTGGCTACGGCAAAGACGTTCTGCAGCAGCAGAAGTCACAGCAGCACCAACTGAAAGGAGAAAGATACATTTTGCTGCTTTTAAGAATTTCATTGAAACTGAAGGGGAGATTGATGGGTATCTTGCTGATTTTGAACGGCAATGTGCCCTACACCGGGTGCCCACAGAGGAATGGGTTACCATTTTGTCTGGGAAATTGTCCGGCCGGGCCAGTGAAGCGTTCAGGGCCATCCCAGACAAGGATATTATGAACTATGGACTGGTAAAAGAAGCACTTTTGGCCAGGTATGCCGTCACACCGGAGGCATACCGGAGGCGGTTCCGAGAGACGAGCAAGCAGACTGGAGACTCATATACCGAGTGGGCATGCCGCCTACACCGCACAGCATCCCACTGGGTCGATGGATGCCAAGCAGAATCCGGGGAAGAGGTGCTGCAGGTGTTCCTGCTGGAGCACTTCTTTGACAAACTGTCCCGTGAGGTCAGAGAATGGGTCCGGGACAGAAACCCTTTCTCCTTGTCTGAAGCAGCTCGCCTGGCGGACGAATACACAGACGCCCGCAAACTGGACAACTCTGTGGTCAAGACCACAGCTCGGGTGGATTATCGATCAGCGGCACCCCTGCTGGCTATTGCCTACAAACCCCAGTCGGACCGTCCTACAACACCACCTCCAGCGGCCACTTATCCTCAGAAGCCCAGGTTCATCTCCCAGGACTACTCACAGCCCATCAGGTGTTTTGGGTGTAAACAGCTAGGACACAGAAAGCTAGACTGTCCATTGAATCCACCCAGGCAGTCACAGTCATGGAGACAGCCAGAAAGGGGGAACCCCCGCACACCCATGCCTGCGGCCCACTGCGTTGAGGAGGAAGAACATTGGGGCGTTCTGCATGAGGCAGATCCGATACAAGCAGCTAACCAGGACAACAGGCAGCAACACAGGCAGACTGTCTGGGTCAATGGAAAGGTAGCCAATGGACTACGCGATTCTGGGGCCACGATGACCCTGCTACAGAAGAAACTCATCCCAGAGAGCCAGCACACCGGAGACACCGTAGCCGTAAGAGTAGCGGGAGGCACCGTCTTCCGGCTACCCGTTGCCCGGGTTCACCTGGATTGGGGGGTTGGTTCGGGACATGTGAATGTGGGGGTGATGAAGGATTTGCCAGCAGATGTACTACTGGGGAATGATTTGGCCCCCCTTGTTTCTGCGTACGCCCCGATGTGCCCCGCTGAAGCCCACACAGTGACTACCTGTGCCCCAACCCGCGTTGCTGGAACCAACTCGCTTGCTGCTGAGACCCGGGTAAGACTACCTTCCCCGACATGTACTGTAGATCCGGCACAATATCACAGTCTAAAATGGGAATGTGACAAGTTGGCCAGAGAGAAATCGGAGATGCAACGACACTACGTCATGTATTATGAGATGTCCCGTGGCTTGAACATTGAAATGCACAAACAGGCTGAAATTGTCAAAAGATTAAATGGGATTTGCGCGCAGGTGGTGCCGTATCTGTCCCAAGAGCATCAGCAACAGGTTTTGGGAGCCATTGAGAGAGCAAAGCAAGTGACTGTTCCAGAACTGAATTCCATTATTCACCTTCACCATCAGCTACCGACCTGGTAAGCCAGATGGCAATGCTGATGGGTTATCCCGGCCTCCTAGTTCCGGACATCCCCAAGTTGACCCGAAAAGGATCAAGCCGGGTCTGCCGGAGTGTTCCACAAGGAGGGGGCCATGTAACGGGAGTCACTTTAGGGGCACAGGGTGAATGAGAACCCCACTATGGTCTGTGCTAGTCACATTTAATGCGGTCAGATATTGTATATATATATATATTGTGTGTTGGCTGATGTATATTAGTAAGCTTGCTGTGATGAAAGGGGTGGGGTGTGATTGCATTCCATTGTCTATTGTGGTAATTAAGTTGGCTATGTGGATTGGAGCTTGGTAGTCAGTCTGCATACCTATTATGGGATGTTTTAAGTGTCTTGCTGTGAGGAAAGGGGGGGAATCACTCCAGCAGCCCCCCCTGCTGGGACTGTTTGCTGAAGGAGAAGTTTGAACACACCTGACCTGTATCACCATTGTCATTGGACAATTTAACCCACCCTGTTTCCCAAGGGTGGGAGGGATGTATTTTTGAAGAGAAATGTGTTACCATGTGCAGATAATAAAGATTCATTCCCTGTTTTTGAACCTCAAACAAGAGCTGTGTGTCTCGTTTCTGGGGGGAATTCTTATGGGTCTCGTTCGTTTGCCTGATTGTGGAGTGTCGATAAGCTGTCGTGGATGTGATGGAAGGTCGTAAACGGTGGTGACCGTTACATATGTCCACACCGTTGTCATTTTGCTTGTGGGCATTGTGAAGCTCACAAGCACTTACTTCCTGGAAGTCTTGGATGGGGAGTGATAATTGGGTAGCGCACTGCATCCTGGGAAATGATGACACACATTTCCCAGGAGCATTAGAGGGAGATGATGTCAGGATCCTAGGTGGATCCAAAGGCAGATTTCGTGGGACCACATAGCAACAGGCATTTCCAGGTGAGTAAAACAATTTTTTTTTCTTTTTTTCTTTTTTAGGTCTAATGAGCACAATAATGAAAATAAAATTTGGGATGGAAACTCCACTTTAATGCTTTTTTTTTAAAGAAAAGATTATATAATAATACCCTGCTGGTACCGTTTTTTTTTTTTAGCAGTAAAGTTTACTGGACATACATAACACATACAAAGTGCAGACAGTATGTCAAGTGAAATCCTTGCCTGAAATTGTAAGTCACATTGATACTACAGGATGGAGATTAACACAACAGGTGCTTATTGTGAACGGGTAGGAACATAACAGTTAAGAGCACAGAACATACAGAAGAAGAAGCTCGGCTAGGGTATAGGTAGCTAGCTACTTTACTACTGCATTACCCCCCATTGCCTGGAGGTGAGTAGCAACTAAGTATGGGGGGAGGGGGAAGGGAAGTGGAGGAAGGAAAGGAGAGAAACGGGGGGGGGGGGGAAGTCCAGGGCCACCCACCACAGCTACCCGCATTTCCATAATTGGTATCCCTGTGGACTGACAGATCTCAACCACAGGCGTCAATCCAGTTTGCCCAGATTTGATCAAATTTTGCCGGGCAATTTCTGCTCTCGTACGTGATTTTTTACATTGGTAGCTCTCTGTTAACTGTATTCTACCAAGAGATTCTCGTAGGAAGCTCCTTCCCCTTCCATCTCAGCAAGATTTAGCTTCTGGCATAGAATAGGGCGAAAGTTATGCACAGTTTGGTGTATCTATCTCTCTTTATGTCATCTAGATAACGCAATAGTAGGATCAAGGGATCCATTGGTATTGCAACTTCACATATCTCCATTAAAGTATCTGCCACCACCTGCCAGTAGGGGTGAAGTTTGGGACAGGACCAGACCATATGAAAGAATTTCCCTGGTTCGAGAGTACATCTTGTACACAGCGGACTTAGGGAGGGGTAGCCTAGCTAGCCTCTGCGGAATGTAATACATGTAAAAACGTCAACTGAATGTAGCGGTCTCTGACTGAAATCATAGAGGGATGCTGGTACTGTTTAAATTAGAAATAATGCTAATACATTCTGTGATTTAAATGCTTGAACTTCACCTAACCCCTAAGCTAAGTGCACACTGATTGAAATTATGCTGGTTCAGCAGGGAAGTAGCCAAATTTTGATCTGTGTGTAGCCCTCCCTGTTAGACAGAAGCAAATTGTTAGATCGACTTCTGTCAAATTGGACTGCTGGAAAACCTCCTTAAATCAGCGGTGTGCAGCCAATCAGCTGCAGCACTGATCAGTTTATTCTGGCAGTAGGGATACAATGTCCCTGCGGGTGGGATTCCTGCATCCACGTCACTTGTGGAGATGCAGGAATCCATAAAAAATGTGTTCTGACAGTAGCAGCTTGGTTAGACTACAATGTATGCGGAAAAGATGAGAGGGTTTCTTTTATCTTGAAATAAACATTAGAAGGTAACATTTTACAGACAATAGCAACAAATATTTATCAGTAGCTTGACAGTATGTTAGCAGCTTCATAAAGCCACAACATAAGAGAGGAACAAGGCAGGTTTTATTCTGAAATAAACATTAGCATGTAATATTGAAAAAGAATAACCAAACATTTTTTTTGTGTGTCTGGACAGTAGGTAAGAAGCTTGGTTAGGTTGTAAAAGAAGAGAGAGAAGAAGGTGTTATATTGAATTAGAATATACAGTAGGGAGTACTGCCTGTGATAGCTTCTTTATTGCCCTGAAAAGTAATCTACTCTGTTGTTGCAAGTGCATTAATATGGCCACAATCACCTTTAGCATGATGGAAGAGAAAATAGCCAAAAATATTTTCAATGGCTGGAGAGTATATAAGCAGCTTTGTAAGGTCACAAAGTAAAAGGGAGAGATAAGGTAGGAGTTATCTTGAAATAAACATTGAGTGAATTATCTGCAAGACAACATTCAAAAATATAAGTAGCCAGACAGTACGTAAGCAGTTTGGTAAGGTCACAATGTAAGAAGGCAAGACAATGCAGGTTTTATCTTGTAAACATTCAGTTTTATTATTTAGAAGACAATACCCAGATATTGTGCAGTGGCTACACAGTATATAAGCAGCTTGGTAAGGTATTTTTTAAAGCTGGAACACCAGAATAGGCCTCAAATTTCATGGTGTGACACAGGACTTTTCCTGCAGCAAACATTAGAAATGTGGCAGCCAAGAACCAGCTATGGAAACTCTGTGTGGCAGCTCTAAAGCGCCAGAGCACCAAAATAGGGCAGTAAAGGTGGGAGGAGCTGGTAATGGTGACAGGTTTCCTTTTTTTCTTCTTAGAGGCAGGGGGCTGGATGACACATAAACGTTTCAGCAGCAGAGGTTTTGTAGTCATTGGCAATCCAAGACTGGTTAATTTAAATAAAAGTGAGCTGGTCCACATGGTCAATGGGAAGGCAGATTTGCCTCTCCATAACAAAGCTTTCTGCTGCACTAAAAGCCCTCTCAGGCTAGTTTTACATTCTTGCATGTGGTTGCAGGTGCAGAGCATGTAGATCGCACATGTTTCCACACCCAAAAGCCAATACATTCTACTCTTTTGCAGACATGTGGGGTGCCATTCATTCTTAATGGCACACCCACAGATCAAAAAATGCGTTGCATGGTGCAAATGTCTGTGTGGGTTTGCTTTTAGAAAGGCACAGAGACCTTTTCAAATGAATGAGCTGCTGTGCCCAAGCAAATGCGAGCCACACAGAGAGTGACAGTGGGAACCTAGTCTCAGACAGCACAGTGTCAGAAACCATGAATCAGACCGAGACAGAAGTACAGTTAAATCACACTTGTTTATTAATAATAATAATAATAATAATAATAATAATAATAATAATAATAATAATAATAATAAAAAGGTAAACAGAGTAAGCGTAGTTAAACAAGCCATAGTTCCATAACCCAATCGGGTAGTCAGCCAAGCCAATGTCAGAGAGCCACAGATAAACGTACTAGTCCAACAAGCAGGATCAGGAGCCAGAAGGAATGCCAGCCGAGCAAGTCCACAACAGGAACGCAGGAGAAAGTCTCTGTGATGTTGACATTGGCAAAGGCAGAGATGAAGTGAGCTGGAAGGCTTTAAGTAGGCAGGACTGACGAACAGATCATCAACAGGTGAGTCACTGTGGAGAGAAAGGAGCTGGCAATTCGTCGACAGCTGAGCGGCCAGCTCAGAGACAGAAGGGCTGAGCCCAGCCCTGACAGGCTGCAGGACAAGCCAGAAGCTCCAGCACATACTGCACAAGCTCCAGACAGTGATGCAGCCTGAATACCCAATAGTCCATTGTGGCATCATTGTGGTGCAGTACAGGCCATACTTGCAGAAGGGTGCTGATTTGCTGATGCTGGGCTTGAGATTTATTCGAGGACCTTATTTTCTTCTGCTCTAGCAGCTTTGGAAGAGACACTGTCTTGAAAGGGCGCGCAATTCAAATGGATGAGATGGGGGCGTGTTTTATGGTAATTCCTATTGACCCCATGTAATCAACGTTTTTTTTTAACGGCGCATGCGCCGTCCGTGGGGGTATCCCAGTGCGCATGCTCGAAATTAACCTGTAACAAGCCAATGCTTTAGACGTGAACGTCATTCTACGCAAAGCCCTATTCGCAAACGTTTTACTCAAACGACACACACGACGGAAAATTTGACGCTGGCCCGACGTCCATACTTAACATTGGCTACGCCTCATATAGCAGGGGTAACGTTACGCCGAAAAAAGCCTTTACCGAAACGACATAAAAAATGCGCCGGCCGGACGCACGTTTGTGGATACAAAACAAAGATACACCGGAGCAACCTAGAAATTACGCGGCGTATCAATAGATACGCCAGCGTAACTGCTTCGTGGCTCTGGCCCTATGTCTTGTTCTATTGCTATCAGTTTCCTACAAATCCCCAGATATCTTTTTTTTTAGCTGCTGTGCTCTAAGGGCCTAATCCACAAAAACCCGGCGCAACGTATTTTTTGCCATTTAAGTTACACCGCCGCAAAATCTCTACCTAAGTGCCCGATCCACAAAGCACTTACCTAGAAATTTTGAGCTGTGTAACTTAAATCTGTCCGGCGCAAGGCGTTCCTAATTTAATGGGGCGAGTCCCATTTAAATTAGGCGCGCTCCCGCGCCGGTCGTACTGCGCATGTTCCCGACGTCATTTTCTCGACGTGCTTTGCGTGGTTTTACGTTGCGCCGGGTTTTGAGAATCGCGACGGGCGTAAAAAAAAAACGAGTTCCCGCGAAAAAAAAAAAAAAAAGACAGCGACGTGGGATAGAAGGGTCTACTTTTACAAGGTGTAAACAGTTTAGGCCTTGTAAAAGTAGCCCTAATATTGCGACGGCAAACTAATACTTACGGAGAAAAAACGATGCGTAAAAGCTTCGTGGATCTCCGTAAGTGCTAATTTGCATACCCGACGCTGGATTTCGATGAGAAATGCCCCCAGCGGCGGCTGCGGTACTGCATCCTAAGATCCGACAGTGTAAGTCCCTTACACATGTCGGATCTTCTGCCTATCTATGTAAAACTGATTCTGTGGATCAGTTCCATAGATAGAAACAGGGATACGACGGCGTATCAGTAGATACGCCGGCGTATCCCTTTTAAGGATCAGGCCCTAAGTTCCTGTTGAAGATTGGCTACATTCCTTCTCCGTGGTCCCACTGTAAATAGAATTGCAGACACCTTTTCTTGCTTGCTTGTTTATAGAGCATCCTTGCCAAATATCTCCTGAGACAGTGGCAAATATCTCCAGGAACAGTGCCAAGTTCAAAATATTTTCCCTGAAAAGGTTGGTCCTCGGATTTGATTAGATTCTGCTTGCCTTCTAGATTACATACTTTTGTTAAATTTTTTATTCTAGGTCAAACTTCAGTCAGACAGCTAAATACACTGTTAATATTGTACAGGACGCCAGAGATAGTACTCAGGGGCTCTTAGTGGAGCCTTTCCTTCACACTGGCTCAGATCGGAACCTTAAAGAGGTTTCTAAAGCCAGGAAATTTGTTACCAGTGGTAGTGCGTCCATAGAGGGTGTCTGGCCCCTTGTCGGGCGACAGCATCTGAATTACAGTGGCGTTTTTTTTTTAAATGCCTCCCGTCGGCTCTAATAGGCGCCCTGGCCATGGGCTCTAATAGGCTTCCAAATTGGTAGGGCACAGTGGCTGCGCTTGATGGCACAGTGGCAGCGTTTAATGGGCACAGTGGTGGCAATTTATGAGCACAGTGGCTGCGTTTGATGTGCACAATGAGGCAGCATTTGATGTTTTTTTTTCAGTTTGTTTGCGCCCCCCCAAAAAATGTTGAGCACCAGCCGCCACTGTTTTTTACCCTAATGCATTCCCTGCATTGAGATAAAAAAAATGTCCTACTATTTGTAATGCCCCCTCACCCCTACTTATACTTACCCAAGTCCTTACTTGATCCAGCATTGTGCCCGTTTATAGTGGCTCTTTCCTCTCTCCCTGCATTTGCAGGACAGAGAGACAGCAGCTGGAGCCATTGCTCCTGCTTCTGTCAATCAAATGCTGTGAGCAGAGAGTGGGGGGACAAACCAGTGTGTGTCAATGGATGCACACAGCCCAAGTCTAGAGCTAGCCTGTATGTGTGCCTCCAAAGGAAGTGGAAGTGGCTTCCTATGGGGGCACACAGGGAAGAGGAGGAGCTAAAAGCTCCAGCGGGGGACTCCAGAACAGAAAATTTGGGGCCGCTCGGTGCAACATCATTGCTCAATACCACAGAGCAGGTCATTTTGAACTTGGCACTGTTTCTGGAGATATTTGCCACTGTTTCAGGAGGTATTTGGCAAGAAGGCTGTATAAACAAATGCACATCCCTTAAAGATACTGCAACAAATTGGACAAGCATTGCTACTAATTATGGTATATCACAATGAAAATAACAAAATAACACCACCAACATTGTTCTCCTGACTGTGATTGGAAATATAAAAATATGCTTGTTATTTAAAATATATATATATAGATAGTATAGTTTACAACTGCTTCAGCCCATTTGTGGGACTGGTATACTGGCAGTGAGCCGTAGTATTGTTTTCCACATACCAGAAGTAAGGACTGTTTTTGCTTTGCTGACGAAAGCTGCTTTATTTGCCTGATTTTAAGGGGACAATAAAGACTGTTTACTTTTACAAATGGCAGGTGGTTGGTGAGCCCAGGCTCCCCTTTTACAATATACACACTGCATATACATTATCTATTGAAGGATGTTTAAAGCCTAAGTGCAGCTTAAAACGGGAAAAAAACTGAAACATCAGCACAAGGGACATAACTTACAGTAAGTAGGATGTGTCCCTTGTGCTGATACTTATTTTTTTCGGTGAAATACTCATTTGTCCATGCCCCCCTCCCTCCCCCTACATAGGGTGAAGTTAGTGAGGTCAGCACTAAGTACTGACCTCACTAACTCCACCCTGAGTTCAGAGCGGAATTGTGCATATCGAAGAGACACATATAGGTAGATTCACGTACGGCGGATTAACTTTGTGCGGGCGTAACGTATGTTATTTACGTTACGCCGCCGCAAGTTAGAGAGGCAAGTGCAGTATTCACAAAGCACTTGCTCCGTAAGTTGCGGCGGCGTAGCGTAAATTGGCCGGCGTAAGCCCGCCTAATTCAAATGTGGAAGAGGTGGGCATGTTTTATGGAAATTAATCGTGACCTCACGTAAATGACGCTTCGAACTAACGGCGCATGCGCCGTCCGTGGACGTATCCCAGTGCGCATGCTCCAAATTACGTCGCAAATAGTCAATGCTTTCGACGTGAACATAACCTACGCCCAGCCCTATTCTGAAACGACTTACGCAAACAACGTAAAACGTGAAAAATACGACGCTGGTCCGACGTCCATACTTAACATTGGCTGCGCCATCTTTTTGGTGGTTTATCTTTACGCCTGAAAACGCCTTGCGTAAACGGCGTATCTTTACTGCGACGGTCGAGCGTACGTTCGTGAATAGGCGTATTTGCTGATTTACATATTCTAGGCGTAAATCAGCATACACGCCCCTAGCGGCCAGCGTAAATATGCAGCTAAGATACGACGGCGTAGGAGACTTACGCCGGTCATATCTTAGCAACATTTAAGCGTATCTCAGTTTGAGCATACGCTTAAATGTACGACGGCGCGGATTCGGAGTTACGACGGCGTATCGACTGATACGTTGTTGTAACTGTACATGAATCCAGCTAATACAGTCCTCTCTCCTGGTACCACAGGGGGCAGGGAATGTGTGGCCAGGGAACAACTGCATAAGGAAGCGCTGAGGTAAAAATAAAAAATAAATCCATGTGTTATATTATTTTTATCTGATTTATGAAAAAAATTACTTTAATGTCACTTTATTGACTCCTGTTCGCTGAATACCCGGCTTCAGAAGATGGAGATTTTGGACTCCAAGATAGTATTGAGCCAGAATATCAGTGCATGGCTTTTTTTCATCATTATCATCATCATCATAGTACGCAAAGGCTTTACTATTTGTGACTGATGATGATAACATCATGTGCGCTCATCTGTATTTGTTATAGTAGTATTATAATTATACTCTAAGGTGAAAGCGTAGCCATACAAAGGTTATACACAAACCTAGACGAATGTGCAATATTGATATGTTGTGTTTTCCTCCCCTTGTTTCTGTTGCCATTAAGGTAATGTGTGTTTTCTTTATGTCAATGTAATTTGTCATAATTTGTGCACTTAGACAATAGTATTTGATTAGTATTTGCATTTTCATCTAGTATCATCTTTCTCTTTCATTTCTTGCGCAGTGAAATGGTGCCATTTACCTAGCATTTAAATTTAACAGCTGGGGTACTTCCCTCACTTGGCTCTACACCATCTGTTGTAGTTTAGGTGAAAGTTTGCACAAAGATGGTCTTGGAGGGTTACTGTAGAAAAGCGAGTATTGCAGTTGTTTTATCCTTATTCAAACTGGGTAAGCTCAAGCAGTAATATTTAAAAAGTAAGACATATTGTAAGAATCAAAGCCAAATTCCAAGCATAAATATTATTTATGTTGTAAAAGTGGCCCTGTAAAATTATTACATCAGCTGGAACAAGATTTGGTTGAGATCAGACTGAAATTATATAAAAAAAAACTCTAGCATCATTTAAAAACCAGTATAAAGGAACGCTTCTGTCAGACAAAAATATTATACATTTAGGCCTCATGCACACAGGACATTTGGCTAAACCTCCTAGACTCAATTCCCCCTACAGCAAAGTTTTGGCAGAATAAATAGTTGATGCTTATAAACACGTGCCACATGTTTAGGTATGTCAAGTGCTTGGAGATTAATTAATTTCATTGGCTAGAATAATTTATTATCCTCTAAATGCTCCTTCCTCTAAATTCCTCAGCCTATGTGTGTGTGGACACATATAGCTAGATTCAGGTAGGCAGGCGTATCGTTGCGGCGGCATAGTGTATCGTGTTTACACTACGCCGCCGTAAGTTAGCGAGGCAAGTCTAGATTCACAAAGTACTTGCCTGCTAAGTTACGGCGGCGTAGCGTAAATCGGGCGTAATGGCGCCTAATTCAAATTTAGCTGAGGGGGCGTGTTTTATGGTAATGGAGGGTGACCTTACGTGATTGACGTATTTTACGAACGGCGCATGCGCCGTCCGCCTACATATCCCATTGTGCATTGCGGCAAAGTACGCCGCACGGTCCTATTGGTTTTGACGTGGACGTAAATTACGTAAATCCCTATTCACGGACGACTTACGCAAACAGCGAAAAAATTTTGAATTTCGACGCGGGAACGACGACCATACTTAACATTACTATTCCAACTATTTGATGGAATAACTTTAGGCCTGATAATGCGTTACGTAAACTGCATATCTGTACTGCGTTGGCTGGGCGTACGTTCGTGAATAGGCGTATCTAGTGATTTACATATTCTACGCCAACCACAATGGAAGCGTCACCTAGCGGTCAACCTAAAAATTACACTTTAGGATACGACGGTGTAAGACACTTACGCCGCTCGTATCTGAGCCTAATTTAAGCGTATCTGGTTTCCAGAATACGCTTAAATTAGCGCCGGCACAAATTCAGACTTAGGCCGGCATATCTACTGATACGCCGGCCTAAGTCTTTCTGAATCCACCTAATAGGCTAATATGCAGGAGTGTTTAGAGGCAGAAAGAAAAAAAAATGTCAGAATCCCCTAGAAGCAGCAGAAAAAAACATCCAGTGTACATAAGGCTTTATGCTCTGAAGTCACACCCTAGTGCTGAGTAACTCATCTTCAGTCTTCTGCAGCTGGCTGCTAGATACACTATATTACCACAAGTATTGGGACGTTTGCCCTTGCACGCACATGAACTTTAATGGCATCCCAGTCTTAGTCCATAGGGTTCAATATAGAGTTGGCCCACACTTTGCAGCTAGAACAGCTTCAACTCTTCTTGGAAGGCTGTCCACAAGGTTTAGGAGTGTGCCTATGGGAATGTTTGGCCTTTCTTCCAGAAGCTAATTTGTGAGGTCAGGGCTTGCAGTCTCCGCTCTAATTCATCCCAAATGTGTTCTATCCGGTTGAGGCCAGTCAAGTTCGTCCACCCCAAGCTCGCTCATTCATGTCTTTATGGACCTTGCTTTGTGCACTGGTCCAAATCATTTGGTGAAGGGGGATTATGGTGTGGGGGTTGTTTTTCAAGGGTTGGGCTTGGCACCCTTAGCTCCAGTGAAGGAAACTCTTAAGACATCAGCATACCAAGACATTTTGGACAATTCCATGCTCCCAACTTTGTGGGAACAATTTTGGGATGGCCTCTTCCTGTTCCAACATGACTGCCACCATGACTGCCACCAGTGCACAAGCAAGGTCCATAAGGACATAAATGAGCGAGTTTGGGGTGGAGGAACTTGACTGTCCGGCAGAGTTAATGCATTAAATGGGTTGTAAAGGTTTTTTTTTTAAATAACAAACGTGTTATACTTACCTCCTCTGTGCAAGGGTTTTGCACAAAATGGCCCTGATCCTAATCTTCTGGGGTCTCCTAGCGGCGCTCCTGGCTCCTCCCCACATCAGGTGCCCCCTCAATCTATCCAATGAGGACCAGAGACAGTGGCTGGAGCTGATGTGCTTGTCCTCATCGATGGACCGATCAGATTCAGGTAAGTAAAAGGGGGGCTGCTGCACTACAGACACAACTAACATCTACAAAGAAAACAAAATGTTTTAATTGCTGGCAAAATGACCAGTGGTTTTGTCCTATATATATAAACACATACAGTAGCTGGGGATTCTATTAATCTATACTAGACCCTTATCCTAGGAAAAAAAACCACAATAGGTGTCAGAAAATGCAGTAAAAATCACACCTTTAAATAAAATGGTGAAAATGGTACAACTGGTAAATGTAATCAAAACATAGCCAGGGTTCGGTAGCCAAATCGGGTAGTCAGAACAAGACAAAAAATCAGGAAGCCAGAGGTCAGTGTAGTTAGAGGCAGCAGACAGGATCAGGAACCAGAAGGGACGTGCAGGTATGCCATTCTACTGTTTTACTGTACTGTTACTGTGTGGACTGCCTCAAGCCCAGATTAGGAGACTTCAAAAAGTCCAGAATCAGGCGGTAAGGCTTGCATTAAATCTCAGAGGCCACTGCCCCACCGCGAGACATCAGGCTGCCCTGAATTGGCTGCCAGTTGGTCAGAGGGTGCGTTTTAAAATTCTAACACTTGTTTTTAAAGCGTTTCACGGGCTAGGACCCGCCTATCTATGTGAGAAATTGAATAGACATGTTACTGGCCGCTCCCTTAGATGGAGCTGCCAATTCCGTTTGGAACAGCCAAAGAGTTGGCTGAAAAAATGGGGGGGCAGGGCTTTTTCTGTCCTTGGCCCAGGAGAATGGAATCTACTTCCCCTAAGTCTTAGACACAGTCCTGACCTACCCACATTCAGGAGGGATCTAAAAACCTATTTGTGGGCAGAGGCAGATTGATAGGAAGAGTGAGGTTAGGGTCATTCTAGAGGGAAGCACTGTTAGATCTGTTTGTGTGGGGAATTGTGTGTTGTCTCTCCTCTGGTCTTATGTGATTTCTATGGTTTTTGTACTGTTTTGGTTTTATGGTGTTATATTGTTGTTTTATTAGTTGATTTTAATTGTGGTACATATTTTATATTGTTACTATGTTAATTTATGCCTGTAACACTCGGTTTTGATGTGAATTGTTAATGTCTGGAAGCGTTTCGATACCTACGGGTGATTCTACGCTATACAAGCAATAAGCAATAAACAATAAACAATAAACAATTTATTGTTAACCATTGTTTGCTTTGCATGTATGCCGTTTAGCTGCACCACTGATTTGTTTATGTTGACAGCAATAAGGTTTGCTCTCACAATACGTAAATGCGTGACTCCAGTGCTGTAGGAGGTGATTTCACCACCAAAGTTAAAAAAGAGAGCATACATGGCGAAGCATAGGGGTTGAGGTGGACATAAGGGCGGATTGCCCCTATGCTTCGCCATATATTTTTTACTCTTTTTTGGCACAGATTGCAATAAAAAAGATGTTTTATTGAGTTAATGTTTTATTGGTACTGTGTTTTATTGTTAACCGTTATTTGCTTTCCAGGTATGCCATTCAGCTGCAGCACTGGTTTGTTTATTTTGACAGCAACAGGGTTTGCTCTTATTATAAGTAAATCTGTGACTCCAGCACTGTAGGAGGTGATTTCACCCCCCCCCCCCAAATTACCCACTTTTGGAAAGTAGACACCCTAAGCTATTTGCTGAGATGCATGTTGAGTGCATGGAATATTTTATATTTTGCCACAAGTTTTGGGAAAATTAAAATGTTATTATTATTTTTGTTGTTGTTGTTCTTCTGGCTGTGTTGGGGCTTTGCAAACATGAGACAATTCCAAATTGCCCAGATGTTCTATCCCCCTTATAATCCAGGTAAACAGACAATGGGGGTTATTTACGAAAGGAAAATCCATGTTGCACTACAAGTGCAAACTACAAGTGCAAAGTGCATGTGAAATTGCACTGGAAGTGCACTTGGAAGTGCAGTCGCTGTAAATCTGAGGCGTAGATCTGAAATGAGGGGAAGCTCTGCTGATTTTATCATTCAATCATGTGCAAGCTAAAATTTTGTTTTTTATTTTCCTTGCATGTCCCCCTCGGATCTACAGCGATTGCACTTCCAAGTGAACTTTCAGTGCAATTTCAAGTGCACTTTGCACTTGTAGTGCAAAGTGGATTTGCTTTTAGTAAATAACCTCCAATGTGTCTTCACAATACTGTACTAAGTTATGAGGCCTGGAATCCTTGTAAACCCACTGTCCAAAAACCTTGGCTTTAGATAACTTATCCCCAACTTGTTTGTAGACTAAATTGTTCTAATTGAGAAAAACAAAATGTGATGGAAAAGTCAAATTTAAATTAAGATATTGGTCTCTGCTTATTTGGAACCTGTTTTAGACTGTCCAAAATTAAAAATTATACAATATATATCATTTTTTTTTTTCATAAAAAGTTTAAAGCATTTCTGGACACCTACCTAAAACGTTTACACTGTAATACAGCCTGAGCTTAATTTTTTTTGATCAAGCCTCTCAAGGTCTTTTAAGCCAATAGGCACAGATGTACATCTCTTGAATCCACATGACCAACATAGGCGTTGCCTCAAACATGAAAAATTACACATTTTTCCTAATATCATAAAACACCCTGAGAACTGAATCATGGGACCTTGACTCCATTGTGCCTGAGAACATGTTTATTAAAGGCACAAAACACTTTTGTGTCTAGATTTAATTAGTGGAAGATCATTTGAGGATAGCTATAACTGTACAGATCTCAGTCCTGAATATCTTATGTTAGTATTAACCACACTAGAGGAAAGGACAGACTAGCCCTACAGCTAGAGGCTAATTTTGCAGACACAGTGTAATCTTAAATAATTGTCAACGTCACTGTACCAAGTCATTTTTGGTTGACTCGATTCATTCATTGTGAAAACAAGAAAAAATTTGAGTGTAAGTAGAGATCAAGTTACTTGTTATAAACGCTATTGAATAACAGTGTACCAGTTAAAACAGTGGCATGGCTGCTCCATTCTAAACTTCTGAAATTCAGGTTAGATACACATGGGCGCATTTGCCAGTGCAGCGTAAAGACACTGGCCCAGATTCAAGAAGCAATTGCGCCTGCGTAACCATAGTTACGCAGCGCAATTGCTAACTTGCGCCGGCGTAATGAATGCTCCTGATTCAGGAACCTCGTTACGCCGACTGCAGCCTAAGATATGCGTGGCATAAGGCTCGCATGCCCGCATATCTTAGGCTGCATTCTTGCGATGGCCGCTAGGTGGCGTTCCCATTGTGCTCAGCGTATAGTATGCAAATTGCATACTAACGCCGATTCACTACGGTACGCGCGCCCTGCGTACGCAGTTTATGTCATTTGCGTATGGCGTGTTTAGCGTAAGGCTGCCCCTTCTAATAGCAGGGGCAGCCAATGCTAAAGTATACCCGTCGTTCCCGCGTCGTGAAATTTGAAATTTACGTTGTTTGCGTAAGTGAATCGTGAATGGCGCTGGACGCCATTCACGTTCACTTTGAAGCAAATGACGTCCTTGCGACGTCATTTACCGCAATGCACGTCGTGAAAGTTTCCCGACGGAGCATGCGCCCTACGCTCGGCGCGGGAACGCGCCTAATTTAAATGATTCCCGCCCCCTACGGGATCATTTAAATTGCGCGCGCTTACGCCGGGCATTTTGCCGGAGCGCACACGCAATTTACGGAGCTACTGCTCCGTGAATCGCGGGTAGCGCAGAAAATTTGCGGGGGCCCAGGGCAAAAAAGGTTCCCTGCGCCTACGTAAAAAAAGCGCAAGGCTACCTGAATCTGGGCCACTGTTTATTGTTTTGTTTTGCCAGATGTCCTACAGCCACCCATATACATGTACAGTATGAGTGAAGGTGGCTGTACACAGCTATTTTCTTTAAGTAATGCATGCATGCACAGGGCCGCCATCAGGGGGGTACAGGCAGTACACCTGTAAGGGGCCCAGAGGTCCCCAGGGCCCCGGATGGCTACCCCCCTTTTTTTATATATATTTTTCTTTATTTTTATTTTTATTTTGTAACGGGGCCCCCCCCCCCCCCGCTTCTCAATTTCAGGCAGCAGCACCCCTAAAGGCGGCCCTGTGCATGCAAAGAGAATGCACCAAATGCACCTCTAGTGTGTTTGGTGCAATATGTCTATTCGCATACACTACTTTACGCAAATAGCTGCAAACAGCCAACTTCACCCATTCATATTTATGGGTGGCTGTGCGTAGCTTTAGGACAGTGGTCATCCTGTCCTCAGGGCCCACTAACAGGCCAGGTTTTATGTATTACCTTGGGAATGCAGACTAGAATACTGCAATCACTGAACAGCAAATGATATCACCTGTGATGTATTTCAGTTATCTTGCAAACCTGGCCTTTTAGTGGGCCCTGAGGACAGGGTTGATGACCACTGCTCTAGGACACCTGGCAAAACAAAAATAAACAAAGTATTTACGCGTTTCACAGGTAAATGGGCCATACGCATGTAACCTAACCTAAATTATTATGTGCATGCATAGAATACAGTGCAAAATAAGGTGAGTATGCAGAAAAATTTTGGTTAGGGTTTGGAATAGTTGTCAGGTAGTTTGGGCTCACTTCAACGGTTAGCTCATGTGTTAGGGTTAGTAATAGTTTTAGTATTAAAGTGGAACTTCACTCTCCCAATTAACATTGAATATTTTTAATCCTCATGCTGATAACATTAGTAAATAGATACTTCCTGGCAGTGTTGCCAACCTATCAGATTGAAATTTACTGGCAATACACCCAGAATTTACTGGCACAGCCACGTTTTTACTGGCATTTCACAAAACTTACTGAATACATTTTTTAGGTGCAAATTTCAGTATTTAGGCTACAAACAAGTATGCTAGGCTAGATATTAAGGTAAAAAAAAAACATATTTTTGTTATTTTCTATATAATAAGGGCAAATTATTTAGTCACATAACCCCCTGCCTCCATCTCCCTCTGCCACAAACACCCCCCTCTGCGGTGCCACAATCTCCCCCTGCCTCCAATCTCCCTCTGCCTCCAATCTCCCCCAGGTCACCTGCCTCCAATCACCCCCTGCCTCCATCCCCCTCTGCGGTGCCATCAACAACCCCTGTCTCCATCCCCCACCCACTGCGGTGCCACCACCCCCCTCTGCGTTGCCACCAACACCCCCTGCCTATAATCTCCCCCTGCCTCCATCCCCCTATGCAGTGCCACCGCAGCCACCATCACCCCCTGCCTCCAATCTCCATGCGCAGTTCCAAGCCCAACCGATCTCGGCTATTTTTACTGGCACATTCCTGCAATCACGGACATTTACAAACGGGGGGAAAACGTCCCCGTTTTTACGAACTGTTAGTAAAAATACGGACGGTTGGCAACACTGCTTCCTGGTTTGCCTAGGCAAATTATGTCATACATTCCAGGAGTCGTCATGAGCAGAGGGGAAGGAGTTTTCTCAGCTAAGCACACTCTCCTGCATGCATGCATACTTTAGCTAAGGGCAGATGAATATCGGGAAGTAAATGCTATATGAATCATTTGCCCTTACTCAAGATGGGGTTATTTTTAAAAGTGATTTCTCAACAAAATAAACCATGAAGACATGGCTGGATGGAGGACTTTTTCTTTGAATAGTAACCACTTAAGATCCGCCCTATAACAGTTTTACTGCTACAGGGTAGCATCTGTGCACCAAATCAGAAATATATACATAATCCAACACTTCTGGGTAGGGGGCGCACATGCGTGCTGCCAGTGTATTCACAGCAGAAGCTGATTAGCGGGTACATGGTCCCTGATGTCCCCTGGCACCCGCCAATCATTAGGCAGAGAGACAGAACTGTGTTCTGCCCATGTAAACAAGGCATATTGCCTTTATGACAGGAGGGGAGGCAGTGGTGTATTTAGGTTTTGTGCTGTCCTAGGCCCTATTAAACTTGTGAAAAGACACAATGCATGTCATCATGTTTGTTTTCCGATTAAACTCGTGACCACCTAATTTAAATCTGACCCACCCCTTCCTGTGAAAGACACATCCCTTCCTGTTTAAAACCCGCCGTGTTAGAAAATACATTTTGTTCTGTGTCTCCTTTAGGTGTAGACAACTAGCTAGAGGCAGGGCTTTGCTTCCCCATATCACAGTATCCATCAAAAACAGAGAGCAGCATAATAGCAGACTAGCAGTTAGAGACGAAAAAGCCTTAGATCTGCTGATATACAGCTAGAAGTGGCTAGGAATAAGAAAGAAATATCCAAAGCACACAAAAGTTCAGTAAAAAAAAAAAATACTTTTTCCAAACATTCACGAGTGGTGTATTATTTACTGTGAATTGAAACAAATGTACCAGGAAGCCAGGAAGATTCACCTGCATCGAATGTCTGGTGAATGTCGTCATTCATTGCTTAATAAATTAATTGGAATGACATATTTTCCTTTTTTTTGCACTTATTCACGTTTGCGGTAACCCACATGCCATCTACAGTATATGTTGTATGTTTCATAGCTGCAAAGAGAGGGAAATGTTAGAGGCAAATAGGTTAAGCAAGTACTGTATATCTGTTTATGAGAGCCTGCCCGATTTATTTTACTGAGAGATATGATTATAATAAGAGATCACGCTGGCAATGCTCACTTGCTTTGATGAAATACACTTGTTTAGAGCCTGTGAATTAGTGTCTCAGTGATGAGGGCTTACAGAGATATCTGTGCTTTTTCAAATAAGCACAAATATAAATGGTATCTCAGCAGAGGAGATGATCTGCTTTATAAAAGTTCAACATTTATCTATCACTACTTTGCATGAAATATGCAACTGTATTTAAAGTGCAACTCTGAGCAATAAGTAAAACAATGCAGTTATCCTAAAAGTGGAGAACTGGCTCTGCTTTTTTTGTATGATCCAATATGCTAAAATCCCATCTCCACATTTTTTTAAATACACCCCCCCCCCCCCCCCCCGCCAATTAAAAAAGCAAAACGTTTTACATACCTCACTCCAGTATTATTCTGACCAGTGATATCACAGGTGCTTTCTCTTGTTCTCTAAAAGCGTACTTGGACGGTCCTTACTTAACAAGGTTAGTGTAATTAACTGTATATACACGCAGTGGCGGTGTTCTATTGATTTGTGCCCTCTGTCGAAAAGTGCCCGTGCATGCGTAGAACGGAATGGCACTCCAGCTGATTTGCCGATCTGCTGGAGTGATGTTACCATAGCTCATGCACACATCATGGGAGTTTTTTTCGACGGGAGATGCCATTTCACGGGCACAATTGAAAGCTATACAAAGAGTGGGGGGACATCGTAGATGTCAGATTATGCCTCGCTGTAAACCCACGGCATAAGAGCCCCGAGAAATGGTATATCCTGTTGAAAGAAGGCTCCTACGATGTGCGCATGCACTATGTTGATGTCACTGCAGCTGATCGGGAAATCAGCTGGAGTGCTGTTCTGTTCTGCGCTGCGCATGCGCTGACACTTTTCGTCAGCAGGTACATATTGACAGAACAGGGGCTCTAGGCTCTGTGAGGCCTTAGGAAAAACTTAGACATGAGGCCCCACCCATGCCCATAATGGGAAAAACAATTGACAATTGATTTGTTTTTCTTAAAGCCTAGAGCCCATGTTCTGTCGATATATCCCTGCTGTCGAAAAGTGCCCAGAGGGCATACTGGAGTCATAAGATGACACAGGATGCTCTGGGGTGACCGGGAGTCCTGGGGAGCACACAAGAGCACTGGGGTAACTAGAGGACATAGGACATAGGATGGTCTGGAGTGAACAGGAGTCTCAGAGTGCAATGTGGTCAGAGGTACTGCAGACGCTCACAGCTGAGGAAGCATGGTGGAACACACTGAAGGCTGGAGGCAAGCACGGATTAAGCATGGCAGGTAGAGATGGACAGAGATGGAAGGAGGTATAGAAGAGGCTGATGCTGCAGGCACAGAAGATTGATAAATTATAATGCATGTTAGTCTGTGGCAGCATAGAGCTTGGATTAAGCATACCGAAACACCGAGCCAAGCATTACTGCAGTCTAACCAATGACACCACAAAGCTCCTAGTTCACTCCCTGGTCATCTCGACTACAGCAATTCCCTCCTCATGGAATTATCTTTACATTGGCTATCGCCCTTCAATCCATCATGAATGCTGCTGCCAGGCTCATCCACTTTAACAACCACTCAGTGTCTGCTACCTCCCTCTGTCAATCTCTCCACTGGCTTCCACTCACCCAACAAATTAAATTCAAAATTCTAACAACAACTTACAAAGCCATCCACAACTCGACCCCCAGCTACATTACTAACCTAGTCTCAAAATACCAACCTACTCGTTCCCTTTGTTCTTCTCAAGACCTCCTGCTCTCTAGTTCCCTCGTCACCTCCTCCCATGGACTTTTGCCAAGCCTCTCCTATCCTATGGAACTCCCTACCCCAATCTGTCCGACTGTCTCCTATTCTGCTTGCTTTTAAATGATCCCTGAAAACTCTTTGTAACGGACACATGCGTGCTGCCGGGACAGTTATGATCTTCGTGCAGGGGGACTACAAGGAACTGCATGGCTTGTCACAAGTGGATGTACCGCATTGTATTCTGAGCTCAAAGGGTTAATTGGACAAGTTTCTTTTCATTGTTGAATGCTAATGTTCCCTTCGCATAGATAATGAACTCTTCTTTTGTGTGCAGGTAAACAGCCCCCCTGTGAGGTGTATGCTGATGGGGATTATGTGTGAGTGATAATTGTTTTAAAGGTTAATTGAATTCTATGTGCCTGGCCAGGAAATGTTAAGTGGGGTGAGGTGGCGAAGCGTCTAGAAACTGGCCAAGTGATTAATTCAAGGAGATGTCATTGTTTCAGGGGGTCTGTGTTGAAGCCCCCTACTGGGAAAAGGGGAGGGCGGAAACTGTCATTGTTCTTGTAACAGTTGTAACCAGATATAAGCAGGTGAAATATGCCAAATAAAGTCAGTCTGCTTGACCCTTCAAACGTAGCACGTCTCGTTTCTTGGAAGGGCGTTCGATGGGATATACCAGCGGTACCTGCATATCGCAGCTTGCCAGGGAAAAGGACGTCGCCAACGGCTGAGACCCTCACTACCAGTGGGTAGCCGTTACATTGGTTGGCAGCAGTGGGATGGTCCTTTTATCCAAAGAGCAAGTGCTGAATGGAGTCGCAGTACGCCAGGCTGAAAAGATCCACACTGAAAGATCTATTGGAGATTCGTGGTAGGAGCGCCAGCAACAGACCACGGAGGGAGCTGATAGCTGAACTGCTGGAGCTGGACGAAATGGATGGATCCATGGAAGGAACGGAGCCCATTGCACCGGTCAGCGAGGAAGATGTAATTACTGGGATTGTACAGCGGAGATTATCCTTGTATCCAGAAACGTCCGTGGAACTTATCAACCAGCTGTTCCGGGAAGCAAGGGAAGAAATACAAACGAAGAGGGGACAAGAACTGGAACTGGTAAGAGCGAGACAGCCCATTACACCTGCAGTTCCTACCCCCCCACCTGCTGCTACAGGAAAGAAAATACCGTTCACTGCATTCAAAGCTTTTGTAGAAAGTGAGGAGGAAATCGATGGATATTTGGCGGACTTTGAGAGGCAGTGCTCACTACACCAGGTACCACCAGACCAATGGGTCACTATTTTGTCGGGGAAATTGTCGGGCAAAGCCAATGAAGCCTTTCGGGCTCTCGCTCCAGAGGATATTTTACAATACCAGCAAGTTAAAAAGGCGCTGCTAACCCGATATGCCGTAACGCCAGAAGCCTACCGCCGGCGCTTCCGGGAGTCCAAGAAGATGGCTGTGGACTCCCACATGGAATGGGCCAACCAGTTACAAAGGGTGGCATCCCTTTGGGTCCAAGGGTGCAAGGCCAACACCGGGGAGGAAGTATTGCAGCTGTTCCTAATGGAACATTTCTTTCAAGACCTAGCCGCAGACATACAAGACTGGGTACGAGATCGCCGGCCCACTAACTTAAACGAGGCAGCTCGGCTAGCAGATGAGTACGCGGAAACAAGGAAAGTAAGCCAGGGTACTACACGGCTGGCTCATAAGGTAGAACCGCGTACTCCAACCGTCACCCCACGCCCAGAGTTTCGGGCTCCAGTCCCACCACGTCCTCAGGGGCCTAGCAACTACCCCCGGGATTCGCCTAGGGTGACGTGCCATCACTGCAGCGACACGGGACATATTGCTCGTTATTGCCCTTTGAGAGCTACAAATAACAATTGGAGACGCACAACACCCAACACAGAGGTCACTCCATCACGTCCCTCTGCGGACCACTGCCTGGAGACCGAGGGGGGCCCGGAGGAATGTCTGGGAATTTGGTATGAGGCAGACCCAATACAAGCGGCCTCTCCGGATAACCGTCAGCATCACCGTCAGGAGGTACGAGTGAATGGACAAGTAGCACAAGGCTTAAGAGATTCCGGGACTACTATCACTCTGATTCAAAAACATCTGGTAAAGCCAGAGAACGTGTCCACTCGCACAGTTGCCGTCCGGGTCGCAGGGGGTGCTGTATTTCGCGTACCCACCACCCGGGTGCACTTAGACTGGGGAGCCGGGTCAGGAAAGACCACAGTTGGTATCATGGACAACCTACCTGCCGAGGTGGTGCTGGGCAACGACATTGGCCCTCTGACTTCGGCTTATTTACCTACACCTGCTGCTGCTTGTCCCGTGACCACCCGCGTTGCTGGAATCAACCCGCTTGCTGCTGAGAACCGGGTAAGACTACCTTCCCCGACATGTACTGTAGATCCGGCACAATATCACAGTCTAAAATGGGAATGTGACAAGTTGGCCAGTGAGAAATCAGAGATGCAACGACACTATGTCATGTATTATGAGATGTCCCGTGGCTTGAACATTGAAATGCACAAACAGGCGGAAATTGTCAAAAGATTAAATGGGATTTGCATCCAGGTGGTGCCGTATCTGTCCCAAGAGCATCAGCAACAGGTTTTGGGAGCCATTGAGAGAGCAAAGCAAGTGACTGTTCCAGAACTGAATTCTATTATTCACCTTCACCATCAGCTACCGACCTGGTAAGCCAATGGGAAGGCTGACGGACTGTCCAGGCAAACGGAACTTTTACCCTAACAGCAGACCGGACATCCCCAAGTTGATCCGAAAAGGATCAATCCGGGTCTGCCGGAGTGTTCCACAAAGGGGGAGTAGTGTAACGGACACATGCGTGCTGCCGGGACAGTTATGATCTTCGTGCAGGGGGACTACAAGGAACTGCATGGCTTGTCACAAGTGGATGTACCGCATTGTATTCTGAGCTCAAAGGGTTAATTGGACAAGTTTCTTTTCATTGTTGAATGCTAATGTTCCCTTCGCATAGATAATGAACTCTTCTTTTGTGTGCAGGTAAACAGCCCCCCTGTGAGGTGTATGCTGATGGGGATTATGTGTGAGTGATAATTGTTTTAAAGGTTAATTGAATTCTATGTGCCTGGCCAGGAAATGTTAAGTGGGGTGAGGTGCCGAAGCGTCTAGAAACTGGCCAAGTGATTAATTCAAGGAGATGTCATTGTTTCAGGGGGTCTGTGTTGAAGCCCCCTACTGGGAAAAGGGGAGGGCGGAAACTGTCATTGTTCTTGTAACAGTTGTAACCAGATATAAGCAGGTGAAATATGCCAAATAAAGTCAGTCTGCTTGACCCTTCAAACGTAGCACGTCTCGTTTCTTGGAAGGGCGTTCGATGGGATATACCAGCGGTACCTGCATATCGCAGCTTGCCAGGGAAAAGGACGTCGCCAACAGCTGAGACCCTCACTACCAGTGGGTAGCCGTTACACTCTTCTCTTCAGAGAAGCCTATTCTGCCTTCACCCAACAAATGTACTTTTACTTCCTCCATCAGATCAGTCCCCACACCTATTACCTTTTGTATCACTTGGCCCCCGGACCCTCCGATTCCTCCTGTATTGAATTGTATTGTAACTGTACTGTCTGCCTTCATGTTGTAAATCACTGTGCAAACTGTTGGCACTATATAAATCCTGTATAATAATAATAATAATAATAATAATAATAATAATAATAATAATAAAGAGGATCATATATGCTGACCCACTGCTCTTCCTGTCAGTTTGTTCTCCTGTACATCATTATTGGTCTTCCCAGTGCCTTTGACCTCTGTGTAGCAGAATACGTTGTGGAGACAGTACAACCACTTTTATTTCTGGACAATCACTAACATCTGTGGCATTTTGGGTAACTGAACAACAGGTTGAAACAAACAGAAACTCTATGAGACTTAAAGCGGGATTCCACCCGCAAATTTTTTTTTTTAAAAGTCAGCAGCTACTAACAGTGTAGCTGCTGACTTTTAATAAGGACACTTACCTGTCCTACTTGCCCACGCTGATGGCCCCCCCGATGCCGATCCCACGTTCGATGCAGGTCCCGCGCCGCCATTCACACTAGGGGAAACAGGCAGTAAAGCCTTACGGCTTCACTGCCCATTTCCTACTGCGCATGCGTGAGTCTCGCGCCGACTTGTGAAAGGGCGGCTGCTCTCTGAGAACACACACAGTTCCCAGAAAGCAGCGCGCCCCATTTACTAGGAGAAGACGAAGAAGAAGACAGACCGCGGCTACGGAAGAGACAGATTACGAACTTCCGCATAGCAACAGGTATTTCAGGTGAGTATAAATTTTTTTTTCACATTTTTCTTTTTAATTCTTTTTATGATTTTTGGGCAAAAGTTTTTTTCCTGGGTGGAACTCCACTTTATTCAGTAGAGCAGTGCACAATCCAATAGCAATGAATGAAATGCAGTGACCCATAGCAACCTTTAAGGATCTTTTATTGTATCTGACTACAGTAAGCTGAGTTTGGATTCCTTTTCATAGGTTTCTGCTCTGCCTAACTGAGCACCAACATGTGATCTAAAATAAATTCCCTGTAACTAAACATTTTTTCCATTTCATGAGTCATTGACCTGTGAATTGGATTTGCTGATTAGATAGTATAAAGAAGTGACACCCTATGGCCCTCTAATTTCTATTGTTCTCTGGGCACAAATGACACAATCAAGCATCCAGAGTTAAACACTAATAAGAGGAAAGGGACATACGGGAAATGGGACTCTTTCCTAAATGATGTGACAGGAAATGACAAGCCGGCCTTATATAACAGCATTCTGTTGGAAAGGGGAAGAGAAATCAGGAGAGAGGGAGGAATAAAGGTCCTTCCTCTATGTTGAGCAGTGCCAGATCTCAGTAGGTGAGGATGATGACATAATAAAGTATTTCCCGTGTGTGTTTTTCATTAGCCTGGTCTTGTTTTTCTTCCAAGTGCCGTGGAAAGAGAACAGAAGCCCCAGCTTCAGCCAGGAGGCAATGGTCCACCTCCGATGGGAATAGCAGCTGCAAAAATAGGAGGGAAAAACCTCACAAGGGTTGTTTCCAACACCTTCCTAATGGAAATAATGATTTGCAAAGCCCAACTTATACCTTTGCCACATAATTAGTCGTCAAAGTACTGGAGATGAAAAAACATTGCACCGGCTCCCAAATCTGTGAAATCCACAAAGACCTTAATGTTTCACTCTGTCTTCTGATTCTAGAGCTACACGATTATTAAATGGGCAACATTGGTTACAGATTAAAATAGCATTTGAATCAGTCAGCACTTAATATTCACTTCTTTAATGCATTTTAATGGTTATTCCCTTTGGATGTAGATTTTTTTTTTCATGTAAAAATGATTGAAACCAGCTGAAAAAAATATGTGATGGGACAAAGTCGAAAGCTGTTCTGTGCTGTGAACAATGTTTAAATTAGAGCAAGGTATTCAAATTATTTCGTAGCTCCAACCTAAATGCCCTAAAGCAGATGCATCAATCAATTCTGGTTGCTGTTTTTGTTTTTTCACAGTTAAACATAAATATATTTTTGAAAATGATTGCAATAAATTGAATCTTTGACCTAATTTTTTTAAAAAAAATTAGAGCAGGGATGGGTTTGAATCTCTTTTAGTTTTTGTATTGCTTTCTGTGCCCCTGCTGTGGAGGTTCAACCACTTGATTTGTCCAGGAGACTATTGACTCCAAGACAGAAAGTGATGAATTATCCAAACCTTTTGCAGTTATTAGCAGAATAGTGGACTTGTGCAACTCGTTGTGGCCTAAATGTAAATTCTGACAAATTTTTGGTTAGACCCCCTTTCAAACCAAGGCACTTTGCAGGCACTATAGTGCTAAAAATAGCGGGCCAGATTCACGTAGCGCAGCGGATCTATAGATCCGCTCGTTCTACGTGAATTAAGATCCGCTCCCGCAAGTTTAGGAGGCAAGTGGCTAATTCACAAACCACTTACCTCCAAACTTGCGACGGCGGATCCTAAATCCCCCAGCGGAATTCAAATTCCGCGGCTAGGGGAGTGTCATATTTAAATCAGGCGCGTTCCCGCGCCGATTTAAATGCGCATGCGTCGTCCGGGGAATTTCCCGGCGTGCATTGCTCCCACTGACGTCACTAGGACGTCAGTGGTTGCGACGTGAGCGGGACTTGCGACGCGCGTGTTCGTGAATCGGCGTACGCAAACGACGTAGGAAAATTCAAATTCGACGCGGGAACGCCGGCTATACTTAACATTGGCTGCGCCTGATAAAAGAAGGGGTAAGTATACGACGGAAAACCGCTACGGAAACGACGTAAGAACACTGCGACGGGTCCGCGTACGTTCGTGAATTTGCGTATCTCGCTGATTTACATATTATTTATCGTAAATCAGCGGGAACGCCCCCGGCGCCATTTTTAAATTGAAAAAAAGATCCGACAGTGTAACACATTGTAACACTGTCGGATCTAGCCCTATCTATGCGTAACTGATTCTATGAATCAGGCGCATAGATAGGACCAGTTTACGTCAGAGATACAATGGTGTATCTGTAGATACACCGTCGTATCTCTTTGTGAATCTGGCCCAGCGTTTGCAAAGCGCCCTGAAATTACCACTCCATTCACTCCAATGTGCAAGCAGGGCGTCAGAAAAAGTACTACCAGCAGCTTCTTTGGTCTGCTAGCGGGGTTAGAAGCGCTGCAAAAAGGACATTAAAGCGCAGTTAAAAATATCTGCGTTTTACCGTGGACGCCCAGGCGTTTGAGTGTGAAAGCACTCTTATTTGGAGATTCGGGTGTATCTGAATCTCTGCATTTTTTTTACCTTTTTTTTTGCAAATCTATACTCTCACAAAAGCTTATGGCTCAACAATGCTCATAAATTCAGAATTGCCATGTTTTTAACCACTTGCTTACTGGGCACATATACTCCCTTCCTGCCCAGACGAAATGTCAGCTTTCAGCACTGCGTCAATTTAAAGCGCGGTCGTGCGACGTGCCTCCCAAACAAAATTGACGTCCTTTTTTTCCCACAAATAGAGCTTTCTTATGGTGGTATTTGATCACCTCTGCGGTTTTTATTTTTTTGCGCTATAAACAAAAAAAGAGCGAAAATTTTGAAAAAAAAACACAATATTTTTTACTTTTTGCTATAATAAATATCCATTTAAAAAAAAAAAAAAACTATTTTTATTCTCAGTTTAGGCCGATTTGTATTCTACATATTCTTGGTAAAAAAAAAATCGCAATAAGCGTATAGTGATTGGTTTGTGCAAAAGTTATAGTGGCTACAACATAGGGGATAGATTTTTTTTTTTTTTTACTAGTAATATGGCGATCTGCAAATTTTGTCAGGACTGCGATATTGCGGCGGACACATCAGACACTTTTGACACATTTTTGGGACCATTCACATTAACCTCCCTGGCGGTATGATTCTTTCAGAAAAAACATGCTAAAAGCGGTACCATTATTTGCAAGGAAATTTGGCGTTTTATATTGTAGGTCTGTAATTTTTAGAAATAACTCACTTAAATCTGACCAAACAAGATTCTAATAGGCATCCCGTGTATTACATTTTTTTAAAAACAAAATTATAAATTATAATATAATAAATAATTATAAATAATTATAACAAATAATAATATAATTATAATAAAAATTATTCAATAATGTAATCAAATCAAAATCACTGAAATTTGCTCAGTTGCAGAATTGTCGCTGTCATTACTTTTATTTTTTTATGACGAATTTCCCCACAAATCGCTATCGCACAATTCTGCAAGTGATTATAATTTATTATCGCTGTTTTTTAGCTGATCTAAAACTATTTTTGACATAAAGGGACACTTTTGGTTGCTATGGACAATCTACAGTTTGCAGGGAGAAAAAAAGGTTTTTATTATATAAAATGACATGCAGGACACTGGGCAGACCACTAGGGACAGGGGGGGTGTGTTTTTTTTACATACAGTACTGTAATCTATAAGATTACAGTATACTGTGTGTATAGTGTTTGTTTACCTTTTTGAATTTGGCGCCGTTCTCCGTCCCCGTGCGTCGTAACGTCGCAGGGAACGGAGATCGGCGTCACACGGAGGCACTATGTGAATCGAGCGAGGTCCTGCTCGCTCACACAGCGCGGTGGCATCGCTGGATCCAGGGACAAGGTAAGTAAAAAGTGCCTGTGGATCTAGCGAGGCAAGCCCGTGACTGACACGGGGTTACCGATAGTAGCAAGAAAATCTAACCCCGTGTCAGTCTCGGGAAGACCGCCAGGGAGGTTAATACAGCGAACAGTGCTATAAAAATGCATTGATTACTGTATAAATGTGACTGGCAGGAAAGGGGTTAACACTAGGGGGCGAGGAAGAGGTTAAATGTGTATCCTGGGAGTGATTCTTACTGTGGGGGGAGGGGACTGACTGGGGGAGGTGACCGATGCTGTGTCCCTATGTACAAGGGACACAGAATCTGTTTCCTCTCCCTGACAGGATGTGGAGCTCTGTGTTTACATACAGAGCTCCACGTCCCTGCTCTGTCATTGCCGATCGCGGGTACCTGGCAGAAATCGCGGCCGCCAGGCACGCGCATTGGCATCTCGGGGACGCACCGGGTGCGCGCACCTGCCCCCCAGTGGCCGGAGGACGCGAGGACATCAAAAGACGTCCTCCCGGATTTATAGAGCCACCTGGAGGCCGTCTTTTCACTACGGCCCGGGACTCAAGTAGTTAAGCTCTTATTAAGGTTAGGGCATTTTACAGCTGAAAAACTCCTCTTAACAACTTCAATACCGGGCACTTTCCCCCTTTCCTGACCAGGCCAATTTTCAGCTTTCAGCGCTGTCGCATTTTAAATGACAATTGCACGGTCATGCAACACTGTACCCAAGCAAAATTTTTATCATTTTGTTCCCACAAATAGAACATTCTTTTGGTGGTATTTTATCACCACTGGGGTTTTTATTTTTTGCTAAACAAATTTTTCACTTGTTTCTGTTATAAAATTGTGTAAATAAGTACATTTTCCTTCACTGATGGGTACTGATGAGGCTGCACTGATAGGCACTGATAAGGCAGCATGATGGGCACTGATGAGGTGGCACTAAGGAGGTGGCACTGATGGGCACTGATGAGGCACTAATATGCAGCACTGATAGGCAGCACTGAGGGACATTGATAGGCAGCACTAATGGGTACTCATAGGTGGCACTGATAGGCACTGATAGGCGACACTGATTGGCACATATAGGTGACACTGATGGGCACTTATAGGCGGCACTGATAAGCACTGATAGGCGGCAAAGATAGATGGCTCTGATAGGCAGCACTAATGAGGAGGCACTGGCAGGCATTACTGATGGGCACCTCTAATGGGCACTGATTAGCAACCCCAGTGGTCATAGGTGGGCATACCTGGTGGTCCTATGTGGGCATCCCTGGTGGGCACGGGTGGTCATTCTGGGGGGCTGCACTGATAATCAAACAGGTCAGGTCAGGAGAGAAGCCGATCGGCTCTCCTCTACTCGCGTTTGTCAGTGCGAGTGGAGGAAAAGCCGATAAATGGCTCTTCCTGTTTACACTGTGATCAGCTGTGATTGGACACAGCTAATCACATGGTAAAGAGCCCACATCAGAGGCTCTTTACTAAGATCAGTGATGCGGCGTATCAGACGTACACGCCACACCAGTGATCGCAGCTTATCTTGCTGGACATCATATGACGTCCAGTCAGGATAACTTAACCACTTTCCGGCCGTCATTCTGCTATATGGCGGGCGGGAAGTGGTTAAAACCCACTAGTTCTGTTTTTTTTCCAGCCAGAAAACGCCCCTGCCAAAAAACAGCCCATGTGTGCATGGACACATAGAATAACATGCTGGGGAGTTAACTGGCTGCAGAAAATAAATGTGTGCAAATGTCCTAAATGTGGCAGCGACTGCAGGGGGAGGAACCCCCACCCATGAGGGGGCTCTGGGGGAGAGGGGGGGAGTAGGTGATTAGGAATATGTTAAACCCTAAATACTATAAAACTGTATATATAATATTATTATATTATTATTACTGTAAATTTATTATAATAAATAATATAATAATACATATTGTAACATGTTCCTAAAGATGAACTTATCCTTTAAGAAAAACATTTCCTTCTAAATATGCTTTTTTACTGACCTCTATCTATATCCCTTGCCAGTGCCACTTCTGTAAGTGGAAGCCGATTATCCAGCAAAGCAGTCTTTGCCTGCACTGACCACTTGCTGATTCATAACATCACACTGTAACAGTTGTCTGAAGCCTAGGAGGACCCAACCACTGGTCAGCCAATAGACAGTGACATGTAACCAGTGCGTCACATGACCATAAGTTTAGGTCAGTGAAAGGGGCATTTAGCGCATTTTTATCTTGATCAACAAAGCAATTAGTTAGTGGAAGCAATGGCCGTAAATTTCCTTTATTTTGGTAAGGTCAATTTTACATTTTGCACATAAATATTACATGTTTACTGTGCGCTGAAAAACAAACAGTGAAGAATGTGGTACCCCTGGGTTACAGTTACAGGTAGCTGGTTCACTACCATACCATTAATACTGATCTGCATAGCAGGATGCCTGGATGCTAACACACATCTTAGGCCTTGTACACACGACCGAACATGTCCGCTGAAACTGGTCTGTCGGACCAGTTTCCGCGGACATGTCCGACCGTGTGTAGGGCCTACCGGACATTTTTCCGGCCTAGCGGATAGGTTTCCAGTGGACAAAAGTTTCTTAGCATGCTAAGAAACTTGTCCGCTGGAAGCCTGTCTGTCCGACGTGTCCGCTGGTTAGTACGCTTAACCAGCGGACCGAAATCTCCCGCATGCACCGAGTGGATTCGATGCATGCGTGGAAGCATTTTACTTCCTGGATTGCGGACGTGGTGGCGTCAACGTCACCGCCACGTCACCGCGCTGTCTGTCCGCGGGGATTTTGGTTTGATGGTGTGTACAACCATCAGACCAAAGTCTCCTAGCAGACATGTGCGATGAAAGCGGTCCGCGGACCGTTTTCATCGGACATGTTTGATCGTGTGTACAGGGCCTTAGAGTCAGCAAAATGACTCAAAAGAGGGGCACACCCACTCCTAACAGAGATTCTGTCTGTCTTGTGTGCGGTGGCTTCACAATTATTGTCATAATACTTCCTCTGCACTTGCAGCCAGCAATAGATCACTTTTAGAAGTGATCTGTTGATACAGAGCTACATAGGGGTCTGGATCTGGTCTCCACTGACCAAGACCCACCTGGAATAAAGGAATAAGTAGAAAATCCAACATAGGTGACCAAAATACTCGTAATCAGGGTGCACATTGTGGCTCCATTCTGCCAACAAATGTAAAACACCAAAGAGCACTACACTCCTTCATGCAAGATCATTGTGGATTGATTAGGGACCATGAAAAAAATCAATACCTGTGTATTTAGTAGAGAAGGGTGATAGGTAGGAGTGTAGATGATGCAGGGTGTGGGCTAATGAAGTCAGCTAGTCATCTCCTTCCTGTGTCATGACCTATAATCTGTCCAGGAAGTAAGGCAAAAGTAATGGAGGAGTGTTTTTTTAAACAGCCGTGAAGACCGCGAGGTAAGCGTGTGTAGAATAAATAGAAAGCTGTTTTATGTTTGCAAAATAAGTACATTAACCACTTTAAGACCACCCACCGCACATATAATGCGACAGGGCCGGCTCTACTGCATGAAACAAAGTACCTGTCAGCTTTGGAGCCAATGCGCATGCCTGGCGATGTCCGTCAGCCACCACTCCTCACAGGGGCAGAATGAGAATAAAAGGCGGATGCCTGTTCTGATGGGGGAGGAGAGAGAGATCAGCTGTTCCTAGTGATCAGGAACAGCAATCTCTTGCTTCTCCCAGTCAGTCCGCCCCCTGACAGTTAGAAACACTTCCCTAGGGAACATTAATGATTACCCTGGTGTTAATCTGTTCCCTACCAGTGACATTTATACAGTGATCAGTGCATTTTTATAGAACTGATCACTGTATTGGTGTAACTGGTCACTAAAAAGTGTCACTTAGGGTCAGAATTGTCCGCCGCAATGTCGCTGTCCCGCAGTCCCACGAAAAATCTTGTATACCCCCGTCATTACTAGTAAAAACAGTAAAAAAATTAAAGAAACAAAAGAAAGCTCTATCTGTGTGAAAAAAAGGACACCAATTTTATTTGGGTATAGCGTCGTACATTGGCGCAATTGTCGGTTAATATAACGCAGTGTCCATATGGCAAAAAAATGGCCTGGTCATTAAGGGAGTAAAGCCTTCTGGGGCTGAAGTGGTTAATGGTATATTGGTACATAGGGGAGCTGTAATTAAAAAAAAAATTCAACAAAGGTTAACTTATATTTAAATATTTAATTTAATATTTAATAAATATATATATATATATATACATATACACACACACACACACACACACTGTCACTATATTACCAAAAGTATTGTGACGCCTGCCTTTACACACACGTGAACTTTAATGGCATCCCAGTCTTAGTCCGTAGGGTTCAATATTGAGTTGGCCCACTCTTTGCAGCTATAACAGCTTCCACATTGCTGGGAAGACTGTCCACAAGGTTTAGGAGTGTGTCTATGGGAATGTTTGGCCATTTTTCCAGAAGCGCATTTGTGAGGTCAGGCACTGATGTTGGACGAGAAGGCCTGGCTCGTAGTCTCTGCTCATCCCAAAAGTGTTCTATTGAGATCAGGGCTCTCTGCAGGCCAGTCAAGTTCCCTCACCAAAAACTCGCTCATCCACACTATATTGCCAAAAGTATTGGGCCACCCATCCAAATCATCTGGTGGAGGGGGGATTATGGTGTGGGGTTGTTTTTCAGGGGTTGGGCTTGGTACCCTTAATTCCAGTGAAGGGAACTCTTAAGGCATCAGCATACCAAGACATTTTGGACAGATGGCATGCTTGGATAGGGGTCTGGTATGGATTTTTGGGGGGACCCCTATGCCATTTAGAAAAAAAAAACATTATCGCAGGGTTCCCCTTAATATCTATACCAGACCTGAAGGGCCTGGTTTAGAATTTGGGGGGACTCCCACGCAATTTTTTTAAAATTTTGGTTCGGGGTACCCCTTAATATTCATACCAGACCCAAAGGGCCTGGCAATGGACTGGGGGGGAACCCATGCTGTTTTTTTCAATTACTTTTATTTGTATTGCCGAGACCCGACAATTCATTACAGCCACGAGTAGTAGTAAAATATTTTTTTTCCTTTAGAAATGTAATTTTTCTGTGGGACTGTTCTAAACACTGGAAAAATGTGCCACTTTACAGGCAAACTATAGACAACTCCAGGTACAAAATTGAAAAGAATATTTCACTTTTATTGTTTCACTTTAACCACTTGCCTACAGGGCGCTTTCACCCCCTTCCTGTCCAGGCCATTTTTCAGCTTTCAGCGCTGTCACTTTGAATGACAATTGCACAGTCATGCAACACTGTACCCAAATTAAATTTTCATCATTTTTTCCCCACAAATAGAACTTTCTTTTGGTGGTATTTGATCACCTCTGCGGTTTTTATTTCTTGCGCTATAAACAAAAGAAGAGGGACAAGTTTGAAAAAAAAACACAATATTTTTTACTTTTTGCTATAATAAATTTTTACTAGTAATGGCGGCGATCATCGATTTTTATCGTGACTGTGATATTGCGGCGGACACATCGGACACTTTTGACACATTTTTGGGACCATTCACCTTTATACAGCGATCCCTGCTATAAAAATGCATTGATTACTGTATAAATGTGACTGGCAGGGAAGGGGTTAACACCAGGGGCGATCAAGGGGTTAATGTATTCCCTAGGGAGTGATTCTTACTGTGGGGGGAGGGGAGTGACTGGGGGAGGTGACCGATGGTTGTCCCTATGTACAAGGGACACACCATCGGTCCCCTCTCCCTGACAGGACGTGGATCTTTGTGTTTACAGATCAACGGTCCTGCTCAGTTACTGGGCAATCGCGGGTGCCCGGTGGCCATCGCGGCCACCAGGCACGCGCATCGGGTCCCCAGCGACGCGGCACGTGCACGCCGCCCAGTCGCTTGGGAAGGCGCAATGTCATATGACGTCCACCCAGAACAATAGGGTCTGCCTCACGCCGTCATTTGGCGGCGGGCAGTGGATAAGTGGTTAAGCATTATTAAAATCACTGCTCCCCAAAAAAAATTCAGTTTAAAAAAAATAAATTGCATTGATACATTTCCCCTGGGGCAGGACCCAGGTCCCCAAACTCTTTTTATGACAATACCATGCATATAAGCCTTTAAAATTCGCACTTTTGATTTTTCATGTTAATCTCCCATAGACTTTTAAACAGTGTTCTGCGACTTTCGAATTTGCAGCGAACACCGCAAATTGTTCGCGATTCATCGAACAGGCGAACATCGGGCTCATCCCTATTTAGCATTTTTTTATTTAATGGGACAACGCAGTGTTACACCTTTTTACTTATGGGTGGTGGATGAGGTCTCCTAGATGGCTCAGTAGACTTAAATTTCAATCTTAGGGTTTGATCCTTGGTATATGGTGGTGAAAGAAATATGTTTGGTGCCAGTCACTTTAGTCTGCAATTTATTGCTGAATTCATTAACAGGAGAGAGGGATTAGGCATGCAGGATACCAAAAAATAGAACAGGTTCTCTAAAGTAGCAATAATAAAAGCATTAGGTCCTTTAAGTACAGCCCCCTACTTACTGCATTTCTGGGCCTGTGAAAGCAGCCAGTCAAATCTTTGACCCTGTCACATGTTTCTTAAAGTGGTTGTAAAGGCAGATTCTATGCATTAAGATAAAAAAGCCTTCTGTGTGCAGCAGAGAAGAGGAGGATCGGGGCTGCTCTGTGCAAAACCACTACACAAAGCAGATAAGTATAATGCCGCCTACACACGATCGTTTTTCGGCATGTAAAAAACAGCGTTTTTCAGCCTCTAGAAAAAACTTTTTTTCCAACTTCATCATTAAAACGACGTTGCCCACAAACGATCGTTAAAAAAAAAAAAGCTCTAGAAAAGCGCGGTGACGTACAACACGTACGACGGCACTATAAAGGGGAAGTTCTATTCGGATGAAACCACCCTTTGGGCTGCTTTTGCTGATTTTGTGTTGGTAAAAGACGATTCACGCTTTTCTGTCGGTTACAGCGTGATGAATGTGCTTACTACATTACGAACGGTAGTTTTACCAGAACGAGCGCTCCCGTCTCATAACTTGCTTCTGAGCATACGCGGGTTTTTTACGTCGTTAAAGCCCACACACGATCATTTTTTACAACCCGAAAACGACATAGTTTAAAACGTCGTGAAAAAATGGAGCATGTTCGAATTTTATTTTGTAGTTTTTCAGAACCCGAAAAATGTTGTGAAGCCCACACACGCTCGTTTTAAATGACATTTTTTAAAAACGTTGTTTTTTACATGCCGAAAAACGATCGTGTGTAGGCGGAATTACATGTTTGTTATTTTTAACTAAAAGAATTTGACTTTAGAATCACTTTAAGTTGCAGTGGATCTCTTCTCTCTAATATGACTGTCCCTATGATAGCAAACAAAGATACCTGAGTCTTTGGTCAATGAATCTATCTCACAATGTCCAGGGGGCAGCTCTACGTAGCCCCTCTGCAGGTCTCTAGCTAGATGTTTCCTCTCCAGGGCAGCTTCCTTCAACTTGTTATTATGTCCAAAACCATACCTATGAAGAACAATATCGGGGATTGGTTGGGTCAGATACATATTCATGACTCAGTAATTGGCCTCCCCACCCTTAGTTCTGAAACATACTTCACAGTAAAGGGCAAAAGAAATCAACCCATTGGGATTAGGGAAGATCTGCAGAGGCAAGACAAAAGGTAAATATCAACTGTGGCTAGCTACAGCCTAGTGACAATGCACACTTAATTTAGTTAGGGACACCACAGCGTAGAGCAGGTTTCCTAAACTTGCATTTTTGTAATGATCAGTACCCATAGTCATTAAACTCACTTAGGGTAGATTTAGATGTTTGCCTATATCTGCCTCTCCTTTGAAGTGTGATCTCCATTTGGGTCTCACTTAGAGGCTATTCACATGCGGTGTGGAAGCAATGTGATGCCTCCTCACTGCCTGTTTTACCCCAATTTTCTACTGACAAATGAGCCACAACCATGTAAATTACAAGCGGTTGTGGTAAAAACATAGCTCAACCACGGTTTTTAAATGCACCCCAATCAGACATCTAAATAAAGACTTACTGTGAGCCAAGGAAGCTATTAACCCACACCCTGGGGGCACATCATCCAGCTTCCCTGGGCTTCAGTAGTAGTACTGATGCACTGGACGGCACGTACATGGCATTATTCGAGTGCCATTCTGAACAGGAAAAAAGGATTGCTCTCTACCACATGGAAGAAGGGGAGGTACAATTACAAGGGCTTTGCCCATCACCCGAGAAGCTGGAAGACAGCTGGGAAAAGGGTATGTATCCTATAATTTTCTTCAAATTGACTGTATCTTTATCCTACTTTCTAGTTTATTTATGTTTAAAGCCTTTAAAGAGCACCTGTTACATGCCATTTGGCCTGCTATTACTGCTACTATTTATGCTAGTACTACAACTGCTAACAGTAAAATGTTTTTTGTTGATGATGTGATGCTTACTTCTAATAAAAAATGCATTTATATAACAGAATAATTTATTGCAGAGACAGCAACAGTATTTTGTAGTAGGAGCTTGAATTCCCAGTGTATTTGGTGAATAAGACAGGTAGAGTAGAAGCTGATTCCCTGTTTTAGTTTAGTTGAAATCTTATGGAATTTAAATACACAAAACAGAATCTAAAATAGTTGAAAGATAATATTAAAAAACAATTCATTCTGGTTATGTTTATGAGGGGGATCAGTTATCCAAAATACTCCTGGCTGTGCTGCCTTAAAGTGATTGTAATGGAAAAAATTGTATTTAAAAATAACAAACATGTCATACTTATCCTCCTCTTCTCAAGTCCCTCGCCAGCACTCTGAGCCCCTCCCTCTTACCCCCCTTTTATCGGCGGCGGGAGAGGGCCCCCCTTCCACTGCTCTCCGGTGCCCTCCACCGCTTACCGAAGCTGTGTATGAAGACGAGTGAGGGGAAGATGGCCCCCACCCGTCTCCATATCACTGCAGGGCGGAAGCAACATCAAATCGCCCTTCCGCCCATACGTCTTAAAGGGAAATTTTTTTGTTGCAATTTTTTAAAATTACATTTTTTTTTTATTGCATTTAAGTCCAAATATGAGATGTGAGGTCTTTCTGACCCCAGATCTCATATTTAAGAGAACTTGTCATGCTTTTTTTTATTTCAAGGGATGTTTACATTCCTTGTAATAGGAATAAAAGGGACCCATTTTTTTTTTTTTTAACCACTTCCCGACCTTCTCATGTACATATACGTCAGCAGAATGGCACGGACAGGCACATGTACGTACCTGTACGTCCTCTGCTAGACGTGGGTGGGGGGTCCGATCGGGACCCCCCCCCCGGTACATGCGGAGGTCGGGTCCGCTGGGGGAGCGATCCGGGACGACGGCGCGGCTATTTGTTTTTAGCCGCTCCGTCGCGATCGCTCCCCGGAGCTGAAGAACGGGGAGAGCCGTATGTAAACACGGCTTCCCCGTGCTTCACTGTGGCGGTGCATCGATCGGGTGATCCCCTTTATAGGGGAGATCCGATCGATGATGTCATTCCTACAGCCACACCCCCCTACACTAGTAAACACACACACAGTGATCCCTAAATGTTACAGCGCCTCCTGTGTTTAACTCCCAAACTGCAACTGTCATTTTCACAATAAAGAATGCAATTTAAATTTTGCGCAAACCAACCGATAAACGATTATTGCGATTTTTTTTACCAAAAATAGGTAGAAGAATACGTATCGGCCTAAACTGAGGGAAAAGAAATTATATATGTTTTTGGGGGATATTTATTACAGCAAAAAGTAAAAAATATTGCATTTTTTTCAAAATTGTCGCTCTATTTTTGTTTATAGCGCAAAAAATAAAAACCGCAGAGGTGATCAAATACCACCAAAAGAAAGCTCTATTTGTGGGGAAAAAAGGACGCCAATTTTGTTTGGGAGCCACGTCGCACGACCGCGCAATTGTCTGTTAAAGCGACGCAGTCCCGAACTGTAAAAACCCCTTGGGTCTTTAGGCAGCAATATGGTCCGGGGCTTAAGTGGTTAAACAGTGTTAAAAAAAAAAAAGTAAAATAAATAAGAAAACAAAATAAAAAACGTTTTAAAGTGCCCCGTCCCGGCGAGCTCACGCGCAGAAGCAAACGCATACGTGAGCAGCGCCCGCATATGAAAATGGTGTTCAAACCACACATGTGAGGTATCACCGCGATCATCAGAGTGAGAGCAATAATTCTATCCCTAGACCTCCTCTGTAACTCAAAACATGCAACCTGTAGAATTTTTTAAACCTCGGCTATGGAGATTTTTAAGTTTCACGCGGATGCAATTTTGAAGCGTGACATGTTGGGTATCAATTTACTCGGCATAACATTATCTTTCACAATATAAAAAAATTGGGCAAACTTTACTGTTTAAAATTTTCCAAAAAAAGTGCGCCTGTAAGACCGCTGCGCAAATACGGTGTGACAAAAAGTATTGCAATGACCGCCATTTTATTCTCTAGGGTGCTAGAAAAAAAATGTATAATGTTTGGGGGCTCTAAGTAATTTTCTAGCAAAAAAAATAGTTTTTAACTTGTAAACACAGAGTCTGAAAAACAGGCTAGATCCTTAAGTGGTTAATTACCTCCAGTTTTCTGATCCATGAACTAGCAGTAATTCTTTTTGAAATTTTCACAGCTATAACGACACACAGTATAAGCACATAAATGTATCTCTCAAATTTTTTGGAACTTACCAAAACAAAGCTTTAATGAAATAAGTGCACAACTTTTTAGATGAATTATACCACCATAAAAGTGTTGCGAATACTTTAAAGAATTCCTCCACTAGCACCATGTATCATATTTTAATGCATTGTGGAAATATCACAAGTACCACATGTTTTAAGTTTCTCACAGTTTCCAGATGAAGGGGACTCCAAAATGGTTGCATACATTGTTGTTATAAAAACAAAAGTACTGGTAGTTATTTTAATGATGTCTTGGTGTGGATGACATCTACTTGTATCTGGAGGATAGCACCACCCTTCGTTATCCCCCAACATCTGAAATCAAAGGTTTAATTTAAATAAAATTACTAAAAGGAGTGTTGTTCTCCAGGGTAAAAAAACTATTCTTTCTTTGTATGTTGGGGAAGGGTGTGAACCTTTCTTAGGTTTTGATTACTATCATGGCTTCTTGTTCCGATGACAACAGCTTCCCTCATTTCTTGCCCTGTAGTCAAAGACTGTCAAAAAGAAAAGGAAGTGAATTGACATGTTTTTAACAGTTCATGGACAGCTATGAAAATATGAAATTTACTCTTCCCAAGTCTATCCAAAACTTTAAATGAATTTAGATTATTTATTCACTTTTATTTCTTAGGTCCACTATAACATTAAACTCATCCTTTGACTCTACTCTGTCTTTGAAAATTTGGTGGTGTAAACCTTTATGTTACTGTTCCAAATCGTATTTTCTTTGGACTAAAACAGGTATTATATAGCATTAAGGATGTCTTTATCATACTCTATCACTCTCCAGATAATTTGTAGTTGAATTATATCTTCTAAAACATCATAAGACTAAATGACTTAACAGCTTACACAAATAATGATGTGTATAATGCAGTGATAGACATGATACTACAGTTCACCCGTCTTTTCCTGACAGCAAGTAAAAATATACTGCCAGGCCATAATTGGAGAGAGACAATGCTAATTTAAAACATATAAGTTTAGTGGAGGTATTTCTTATGCAATTCTCTACTTTATACTCGACATTGGAAATAAATAACATTCATCCAGACAGAAAAAACTACTTTGGCTATGTGAGTACACACAGGATTGCAAAGCCCTTAATGAAAGATATATTTCATCACTACCAGTCAATGAACATACTGACTGTATTTTCATGCAAAAGCCTTTAAACCATGACATGAATATAATTGTTGCCTGTGTTATTGCAAGTCTTCAACCGAAAATATTCCTTTTTTTATTTTGTCTTTAAAGTAATTATAAAGTAAATATATACAATTAAATAAACATTTCTATATGAAATTAGAGATAAATACTAATCTGATTGCATGTTTATTATGATGTTCTGCACTGGTCAACTTGTATAGCTTCAATTTTACATGCGTGTTAAAGTTGAAGTAAAGATGAATTAATTATACCAACTTTGACAATGTCATTATAAAGAACATACAGTAACTGCAAGTTACCTTCTAAGAATTGCTAGCCTACAATAACAGGCTATTGTTTGGGGATAAGAGATGGTTGTTAAGCTCCTGCATTTCAGTAATACTATGCATTAGCACAAAACATGATATTATGTATTAATTCATGGTATGATATATTGCACAACAATTTTAAAGAGATCCGGTCACCTTGCTCATTCAGGACAAAGTAACAGCGTCTCTGTAATGCCCACCCCTGACAACTTTATAGTCACTTGTACAGCTCTCTCCTGCTGCTCTTTCAGCCGTCACAGGTAGTGTTGAGCAGAATATGCCATATTCGATTTCGCGATATATCTCGAATATATATTCGAATATTCGAGATATATTCGCTAAATTCGAATATTCGTGATATTTTATCGAAATTAATTGATTGCGATTTTTCGCTATTGCGAATGCGAAAATAATTGCGATTTTTTTAATAACTGCGGTAGGAGCGCTCTGATTGGCTTAGAATATTCGTGATATTTTATCGAAATATCGCAACATGCGAATGCGATATTTATTGCGGAATTTCGAGATATGCTGGAGGAGCGCTCTGATTGGCTTAGAATATTCGTGATATTTTATCGAAATATCGCAACATGCGAATGCGATATTTATTGCGGAATTTCGAGATATGCTTGAGGAGTTCTCTGATTGGCTCAGAATATTCGTGATATTTTATCGAAATATCGCAACATGCGAATGCGATATTTATTGCGGAATTTCGAGATATGCTTGAGGAGTTCTCTGATTGGCTTAGAATATTCGTGATATTTTATCGAAATATCGCAACATGCGAATGCGATATTTATTGCGCAATTTCGAGATATGCTGGAGGAGCGCTCTGATTGGCTCAGAATATTCCTGATATTTTATCGAAATATCGCAACATGCGAATGCGAAATTGATTGCAGATATTTCGAAAACTGCTGTAGCAGCACTCTGAAATCGAATATGTATGATATTTTAACCGAAATACATATTGCGATTGCGATTTTTCGATCGCGCATGCGCAATTGCGCGAACAACACGCGACCATTTCCTGGAGCCTTGCCAGTTTCCAACTTATGATCGCAGCGCAATATTACAGCAACATGGTTGGAAGCAATTTCACTAAGTCTGAGGAAAAGTTGCTGATTTGTGTAAGTATTTTGACCACTGTTATTTCATCATCTTCAACTGCATTTAAGTCTAGTTTAAAAGTTAGTATATATGATCAGATATTAGTATTTAACCAAAAATGTGTCTCCTGCTTTTACAAAACTACAAGTCCCAGCCCAGCCCAGCATTTTAGTCTAGTTTAAAAGTTAGTATATATGATCATATATTAGTATTTCACAAAAAATGTGTCTCCTGCTTTTACAAAACTACAAGTCCCAGCCCAGCCCAGCATTTTAGTCTAGTTTAAAAGTTAGTATATATGATCATATATTAGTATTTCACAAAAAATGTGTCTCCTGCTTTTACAAAACTACAAGTCCCAGCATGCCTGGACAGCTGCAGACACCCTGGTTGGCAAATGTGTATTTAGGCACTTTTCCTTGTTATTTAGCATAATGAATTTAAAAAATTTTTGGACATAGGACGTATGCGAATGTCCTGACTTCAGTGTCCTCAAGGCCCAAGGACGTTCGAATACATATTGCCCTTTAGATGTTGCAGAACTACAACTTCCAGCATGCCTGGGAATGCTGGCACTTCTAGTATTGTAAGTTCTGCAGGCCCCCATTTTTCAGGCCTTTATGCACGGGTCTCTAAACTGTGGCACCCTAGATGCAGCAAAAGTAAAATTCTTAGCATGCACTGACAGACCGTGGCTGATGGGAGTAGTAGTTTTGCAACAGCTGGAGGTGGACTGGTCTTGAAACCCAGAGTTAGGTAACAAACCCGTAGTGTTTTGCAACCATTCTGCCTCCAGCTGGTTATTTTCTGTTGAAAAGCCTGTGGCGTGCAAAACACAACCCAAAAACTCCACCCGGTGCAAGGAAAAATTTGCACACACCTAAAGAGTGACATCACAAAAAACTGCGACGGTTGCATACGTCAGTGGTCCTCCGAAAAGGTCCCGTCTCTGACCCCCCGGGGCGTTAGGCTCCTAGGCTCCTGACAGGGAAAAGAGTTACTGTGGTCCATACAGCCGAAGCCATATGGACCCATCTCGGTCCAAGCAGCGCAATCAACACGCGAACAACACGCGACCATTTCCTGGAGCCTTGCCAGTTTCCAACTTATGATCGCAGCGCAATCACACAGCAACATGGTTGGAAGCAATTTCACTAAGTCTGAGGAAAAGTTGCTGATTTGTGTAATTATTTTGACCACTGTTATTTCATCATCTTCAACTGCATTTAAGTCTAGTTTAAAAGTTAGTATATATGATCAGATATTAGTATTTAACCAAAAATGTGTCTCCTGCTTTTACAAAACTACAAGTCCCAGCCCAGCCCAGCATTTTAGTCTAGTTTAAAAGTTAGTATATATGATCATATATTAGTATTTCACAAAAAATGTGTCTCCTGCTTTTACAAAACTACAAGTCCCAGCATGCCTGGACAGCTGCAGACACCCTGGTTGGCAAATGTGTATTTAGGCACTTTTCCTTGTTATTTAGCATAATGAATTTAAAAATTTTTTGGACATAGGACGTATGCGAACGTCCTGACTTCAGTGTCCTCAAGGCCCAAGGACGTTCGAATACATATTGCCCTTTAGATGTTGCAGAACTACAACTTCCAGCATGCCTGGGAATGCTGGCACTTCTAGTATTGTAAGTTCTGCAGGCCCCCATTTTTCAGGCCTTTATGCACGGGTCTCTAAACTGTGGCACCCTAGATGCAGCAAAAGTAAAATTCTTAGCATGCACTGACAGACCGTGGCTGATGGGAGTAGTAGTTTTGCAACAGCTGGAGGTGGACTGGTCTTGAAACCCAGAGTTAAGTAACAAACACGTAGTGTTTTGCAACCATTCTGCCTCCAGCTGTTTTTTTCCTGTTGAAAAGCCTGTGGCGTGCAAAACACAACCCAAAAACTCCACCCGGATGCAGTGAAAAATGTGCACACACCTAAAGAGTGACATCACAAAAAACTGCGACGGGTACATACGTCAGTGGTCCTCCGAAAAAGGTCCCGTCTCTGACCCCCCGGGGCGTTAGGCTCCTGACAGGGAAAAGAGTTAGCAACGCATATCTCCCCTATACGTGTATCCTGTGTTGTTAATAATATATTCATAATTATGCAAATGATAATGGCTGCTATATTTATGCAAAAAAGGTGGCGACCGAAATGGCAGGATATAAAATCTTTCATGTTACCCCTGTCATTGATTAATAAGGCGAGAATGCTTCCAATTGTTGAATAGCATACATTTACGTCATATATCCATAAGGCTGTCAACAGAAGTATTACAATATACTTTGTTCTTCATCTTGCAGAAGTTCCTGGAAACAGGATACGATGAGCTGCGGAGGCAGCCAGAGAAAAGGGCTGTGGTCAGCGCCCTAATCGCTGACTTTGGCGGCCAACATGACCACAAGGCAATTGTTAAGAAGTGGTCTGACCTGAAGAGGCGCCAAATGGTTCAGGTCAGACGTCTTCGGGCTAAATATCATCCAGGTAAGTTATTGTTGACAGTTATGTTTTTTTTTTAAAAAGTGTATTTTGTGCGTGAACTCGAAAGAGAGAGGAGCCGGCCTGCAGGAGTTGGGAGGCCTCCCCCAGAGGCAATCTGCCACCTTTCTCCATGCCCCGGTTGGCAATGGCGGGTGTGAGGGGGTCCTCCCAACCCAACCTCGCATAGCACACCCACCAGGGGCGGGGCTGAGACCACCAAACTCAATTCACAGGTAGCCGAGAGCGGGATCCGAACCCCTAGCTGCAGAGGTGAATCACTTGTCAGTGCAGTGGCAATCGTGTGGAGCCACCGCAGCTCCTTTGGTGACAGTTATGTAAGGTCATATGTAATTCATGTAAGGTCAGATGTTGTTAACCAAGATGCCATGTTGTGCTAACATATATCACCACCGGCCAAGGTATTCATAGTACTGTTGAAAAAAGACATGGGACAGCAGACAGGAACACAGAAGTTATGTGGGAACATAATTTTCCCATTGCTTTGCATGGGACTTTAAAGAAAAACCCCGACCATGGCAAGTGGGGGTGGGTAAGGTTTAAACCACCTATCCTATGTTTGTGGCTGACATATAAGTAACCTGTGTGCCAAGTTTCATATAAATATCTTTAGCCGTTTGTACGTGATGCTGGAACATACATACATACATACATACATACATACATACATTTATGCACACACACACGTTGAGTTTTATATATATAGATTACCACTAAATTCCTGTGTTAGGAGTGGGGTTGTTATAGTAATCCCGTGTGCTCCATCAGGCCCTTTTTTTAACATGAGATGGTCTGAACAAAACAAAGGAGACAAAAACAGCTCATTTTAACATGGTTGCATCCCAGCTCACGCTCAGTCCCCTGTAGTGCCCACAAGACCCTTTAATATAACATTGTCCCATTGGTTAACTGTCTATATAAATCAATTTGTATTCATATACAATACAGCAGAGTACACAGAATTTGCATACGTCATTAGAAAACATTTTTATAATATATGAACATTGTGTTATTATAGGAGCTCCAATGCCAGTTATCCGCGCCAAGCGCAGAAGGCGCCAGGCCGATGAGGAGGAGGAGGAGGATGCGGCAGAGGAGGATGCGGCAGAGGAGGAGATGGATGAAGAGGAGCAGCCAGGGCCCTCCCACTCCCCAACCCCAGCTCCTGCTGAGGAGCAAGCTGAGGAGCTTCCCCCCCCCACCACCCCAACTTCTCAAGCAGAAGAGCAGGAGGAAGAGAGCGGTCCTGTGAGCCTCGTTCAGGAAGGTAAATATGTGCACAATGATTAATAACATTTCAACAATAAAATGTAGATATAAAAATGGACAACATATAAAGCGCACCTGTCAGATTGTAGAACCATAATATGGTATTGATGCTAGAAGTATACAGGTAGTGCATAATTATTAGGCAAGTTGTATTTTTGAGGATTCATTTTATTATTGAACAACAACCATGTTCTCAATGAACCCCAAAAACTCATTAATATCAAAGCTGAATTTTTTTGGAAGTATTTTTTAGTTTGTTTTTAGTGTTAGTTATTTTCGGGGGATATCTGTGTGTGCAGGTGACTACTATTACTGTGCAGAATTTTTAGGCAACTTAACCAAAAAATAAATATATACCCATTTCAATGATTTATTTTTAAAAGTGAAACCAATATAACATCTCAACATTCACAAATACACATTTCTGACATTTAAAAACAAAACTAAAACAAATCAGTGACCAATATAGCCACCTTTCTTTGCAAGGACACTCGAAAGCCTGACATCCATGGATTCTGTCAGTGTTTTGATCTGTTCACCATCAACATTGCGTGCAGCAGCAACCACAGCCTCCCAGACACTGTTCAGAGAGGTGTACTGTTTTCCCTCCTTGTAAATCCCACATTTGATGATGGACCACAGGTTCTCAATGGGGTTCAGATCAGGTGAACAAGGAGGCCATGTCATTACTTTTTTTTATTTAATACCCTTTCTTGCCAGCCACGCTGTGGAGTACTTTGGAGTCGGACTGGAGCTCCCTGCACTTTACCAATCCAGCCACGGGCTCTTCCATCTGGCCCATCAAGACTCACTCTCATTTCAGCAGTCCATAAAACCTTAGAAAAATCTTTCTTGAGATATTTATTGGCACAGTCTTGACGTTGCAGCTTGTGTGTCTTGTTCAGTGGTCATCGTCTTTCAGCCTTTCTTACCTTGGCCATGTCTCTGGGTATTGCACACCTTGTGCTTTTGGGCACCCCAGTGATGTTGCAGCTCTGAAATATGGCCAATCTTGTGGCAAGTGGCATCTTGGCAGCTGCACGCTTAACTTTTCTCAGTTCATGGGCAGTTATTTTGCACCTTTGTTTTTCCACACGCTTCTTTTGTTTGATGATCACGCTTCAGAAGCTTTGCAACTTTAAGAGTGCTGCATCCCTCTGCTAGATATCTCTCTATTTTGGACTTTTCAGAGTCTGTCAAATCCTTTTTTGGCCCATTTTGACAAAGAAAAGGAAATTGACTAATAATTATGCACACCTGATATAGAGTGTTGATGTCATTAGACCACACACCTTCTCATTACAGAGTTGTACATTACCTAATATGCCTAATCTGTAGTAGGCTTTCGAGCCTATACAACTTGGAGTAAGACAACATGCATAAAGAGGGTGATGTGGTCCAAATACTCATTTGCCTAATAATTCTGCACTCCCGGGATGTGTTAGACACATAACAAGTGTATACACATGATAATGATTGATTAATAAGCAAAAAAAAATTTTTATTTATTTGGTAACGTTATTTTAAATCCAATTTTTTTTTTTATTATATCCTAACAGTATCAGGAAAGATGAGGAGGCAGACCGCGCTCATAAAGACAACCCACCAGAGGATCCAGGCAAATCAGCGCCAGATCCGCTACCTTATTCAGCAAAATGTGCTGCTGGAGCAGCAGCAATTAAAAAATATAGAGAAGCTGGAGCGCCTTCAGAAGCTCAATCAGAGTTATATCTGAAATTATGTTTTTATTAATAAATATTATTTTTTGGAAATGTTTAATTTCTTTTTGAGATAGATTTGTAGGTTTTTCAACACATCTAACTTAACATCAAACAAATCAACATCAACACATTTAACTTCATAATAAGCAAAAACATTTTATACTATTATTTTATTTAACAGTAACCTAGGACAAACTAAAGCACACGACACAGACACGACGAACACAAAATAAACAGTTGAAAAATGAACATAACAAAAGCAACAATATATATATATATACAAAGAGAGAGAGAGGGAGAGCAAGAAAGAGAGAGAATGCAGATGAGCTCTTGCAGACAGCCCAATGGTTGCAGTATAAATGCCGCAAAACAGTGTTTAACATAAGGTTCATTGTTATAGTTACACTTGCTGTTTAGATCCGGTCTGGTAGCTTGTAGCGGAGGCTGTTGGTGGATCCGCTGTGCCAGAGAGGTCATGAAGCTTTACTCAGCATGGAGGCAGCAGCAGGAGTATTAAAATATAATATAACTAGACAATGCATTTCCTGAGGAAAATGCGAGTGGGAATGCTGAATAGCTTAATTGGTGAGCCCCTTGCCAAAGACATTCACCATAACCACTACACTATCTTTAGGACACACAGCTTCTTTCTCTATCTGCAAAGTATAGCGTATGCTGACTTCCTGGTCGCCCCTCCCCCCTCAATAGGTTTCCCCTCCCCCCCAGGTCAGTGAGGAGGAATATTGCACTGAGGTCAGGAAAGTGATTTATAGAAAGAAATAACATTACAAACGCTTTTAATTCACAGATCTAATACATGATTTAAGCCTCCAAACAAAGCTTAATAAATCCTCAAACGTACATGCAATTGATACAACGACTACACCGTTTGAAATACACGGCCCTTGTAAACGCATCGATATGAAATTTATGTAGATAAACTTAAAAATGTGGCCATGTCTGCGATTTAGAAAAGAGCGTCTTTGTGAGTTCTGCAGCAACATTTTTTAGATAATTTAACATGAGAGTCTATGAGACATAATTTCTGGCTGTTGCTCCAATAACTAAAACTAAAATACATATCGCAGACTTGATCACATTGCCATAAACCAGACAAGCATAGCTACGTTTTGATATAAAAATTGTGTATGAAAAGTAGATCTTGTGGGCGTGAGAACAATTTGTTTCCCCTTTTTGTAAAGATATTTTTAATTACAAAGATCTAGAATGTTAAGGTCACATGACAGACTCTAAATCCCCTCCATAGGATTACATTATAACCTATCGCATTTTTGTGAAAAATTCGCAAAACGTAAATTGCGTTTTCACCAAAAAATTGTAAACGATAACGATCTGAAAAGTCATAGCCGGATAGCTAAATATTTTGTGACCGCTTTACAGTTTTTTCAGTGTCTGTAAGTGAAAGTATGAAGTAGCTGAAACTTTTGGCAGGGCATGTGAATTCAAAGGGGAAAAGGATGTTCTCATTGACTTCATTGTTAAAAAAACGGTCTTAAAAGCAAAAAATTTATAAAAGTGTAAAAAGTAGGAAAAAACTTGAACAAGTCCCATCATTTGCTGAAAGAGACGAACATTTTTACAGTTGAATGGTCTCAATAGCTGAAAGTATGCCGAAGTTACGCAGAACCAAAAAACGTAAGGAATAATAAGATTACTAAATTTACGGATATCAATACTGGAAATGTTTATTAAAGCATTCACACTAATTAAGATTAATACATTTACGGGTATCCATACTAGGAATGCTTATTAAAGCATTCCCACTAAGTATCACACAGGCATGATTTACAAGCAGTAGTGGTAATAGTAATACATAGCATAAAAACACTTGGGGAATACTTTACAGCATCAGTAGTGGTCATAGTAGTCAATAGTGTACCAAAAAATTGGGACACAGGTGTCTTGACTGAGCTGTATAGTAGTAGTAGACATTGACAATACAGTGTCAAATCACTCGGGCAAGAGGTGCCATGATGAACAGCAGTCTTAATAAGAGTATATAGGGTGTGAAATAACTGCTGACATAGGTGTCTTGACTGGGCAGCAGAAGCAGCAGTAGTAGTATTAACAGTAGTAGTTGATACAGAGTCATATCACATGGGCAGGAGGTGCCATGATGAACAGCAGTAGGAATAGGAGTATATAGAGTGTCAAATAACTGCTGACATAGGTGTCTTGACTGGGCAGCAGCAGCAGAAGCAGCAGTAGTATTAACAGTAGTAGTTGATACAGAGTCATATCACATGGGCAGGAGGTGCCATGATGAACAGCAGTAGGAATAGGAGTATATAGAGTGTCAAATAACTGCTGACATAGGTGTCTTGACTGGGCAGCAGCAGCAGCAGAAGCAGCAGCAGTAGTATTAACAGTAGTAGTTGATACAGAGTCATATCACATGGGCAGGAGGTGCCATGATGAACAGCAGTAGGAATAAGAGTATATAGAGTGTCAAATAACTGCTGACATAGGTGTCTTGACTGGGCAGCAGCAGCAGAAGCAGCAGTAGTATTAACAGTAGTAGTTGATACAGAGTCATATCACATGGGCAGGAGGTGCCATCATGAACAGCAGTAGGAATAGGAGTATATAGAGTGTCAAATAACTGCTGACATAGGTGTCTTGACTGGGCAGCAGCAGCAGAAGCAGCAGTAGTATTAACAGTAGTAGTTGATACAGAGTCATATCACATGGGCAGGAGGTGCCATGATGAACAGCAGTAGGAATAAGAGTATATAGAGTGTTAAACAACTGCTGACATAGGTGTATTGACTGGGCGGCAGCAGCAGCTGAAGCAGCAGTAGTAATATTAACAGTAGTAGTTGATACAGAGTCATATCACATGGGCAGGAGTTGCCATGAAGTACAGCAGTCTTAATAAGAGTATATAGAGTGTTAAACAACTGCTGACATAGGTGTATTGACTGGGCGGCAGCAGCAGCAGAAGCAGCAGTAGTAGTATTAACAGTAGTAGTTGATACAGAGTCATATCACATGGGCAGGAGTTGCCATGAAGTACAGCAGTCTTAATAAGAGTATATAGAGTGTTAAACAACTGCTGACATAGGTGTATTGACTGGGCGGCAGCAGCAGCTGAAGCAGCAGTAGTAGTATTAACAGTAGTAGTTGATACAGAGTCATATCACATGGGCAGGAGTTGCCATGATGTACAGCAGTCTTAATAAGAGTATATAGAGTGTGAAATAACTGCTGACATAGGTGTATTGACTGGGCGGCAGCAGCAGCAGAAGCAGCAGTAGTAGTATTAACAGTAGTAGTTGATACAGAGTCATATCACATGGGCAGGAGGTGCCATGATGAACAGCAGTAGGAATAAGAGTATATAGAGTGTTAAACAACTGCTGACATAGGTGTATTGACTGGGCGGCAGCAGCAGCTGAAGCAGCAGTAGTAGTATTAACAGTAGTAGTTGATACAGAGTCATATCACATGGGCAGGAGTTGCCATGAAGTACAGCAGTCTTAATAAGAGTATATAGAGTGTTAAACAACTGCTGACATAGGTGTATTGACTGGGCGGCAGCAGCAGCAGAAGCAGCAGTAGTAGTATTAACAGTAGTAGTTGATACAGAGTCATATCACATGGGCTGGAGTTGCCATGATGTACAGCAGTCTTAATAAGAGTATATAGAGTGTGAAATAACTGCTGACATAGGTGTATTGACTGGGCGGCAGCAGCAGCAGAAGCAGCAGTAGTAGTATTAACAGTAGTAGTTGATACAGAGTCATATCACATGGGCAGGAGGTGCCATGATGAACAGCAGTAGGAATAAGAGTATATAGAGTGTTAAACAACTGCTGACATAGGTGTATTGACTGGGCGGCAGCAGCAGCTGAAGCAGCAGTAGTAGTATTAACAGTAGTAGTTGATACAGAGTCATATCACATGGGCAGGAGTTGCCATGAAGTACAGCAGTCTTAATAAGAGTATATAGAGTGTTAAACAACTGCTGACATAGGTGTATTGACTGGGCGGCAGCAGCAGCAGAAGCAGCAGTAGTAGTATTAACAGTAGTAGTTGATACAGAGTCATATCACATGGGCTGGAGTTGCCATGATGTACAGCAGTCTTAATAAGAGTATATAGAGTGTGAAATAACTGCTGACATAGGTGTATTGACTGGGCGGCAGCAGCAGCAGAAGCAGCAGTAGTAGTATTAACAGTAGTAGTTGATACAGAGTCATATCACATGGGCAGGAGTTGCCATGAAGTACAGCAGTCTTAATAAGAGTATATAGAGTGTTAAACAACTGCTGACATAGGTGTATTGACTGGGCGGCAGCAGCAGCTGAAGCAGCAGTAGTAGTATTAACAGTAGTAGTTGATACAGAGTCATATCACATGGGCAGGAGTTGCCATGATGTACAGCAGTCTTAATAAGAGTATATAGAGTGTGAAATAACTGCTGACATAGGTGTATTGACTGGGCGGCAGCAGCAGCAGAAGCAGCAGTAGTAGTATTAACAGTAGTAGTTGATACAGAGTCATATCACATGGGCAGGAGGTGCCATCATGAACAGCAGTAGGAATAGGAGTATATAGAGTGTCAAATAACTGCTGACATAGGTGTCTTGACTGGGCAGCAGCAGCAGAAGCAGCAGTAGTATTAACAGTAGTAGTTGATACAGAGTCATATCACATGGGCAGGAGGTGCCATCATGAACAGCAGTAGGAATAGGAGTATATAGAGTGTCAAATAACTGCTGACATAGGTGTCTTGACTGGGCAGCAGCAGCAGAAGCAGCAGTAGTATTAACAGTAGTAGTTGATACAGAGTCATATCACATGGGCAGGAGGTGCCATGATGAACAGCAGTAGGAATAAGAGTATATAGAGTGTTAAACAACTGCTGACATAGGTGTATTGACTGGGCGGCAGCAGCAGCTGAAGCAGCAGTAGTAGTATTAACAGTAGTAGTTGATACAGAGTCATATCACATGGGCAGGAGTTGCCATGAAGTACAGCAGTCTTAATAAGAGTATATAGAGTGTTAAACAACTGCTGACATAGGTGTATTGACTGGGCGGCAGCAGCAGCTGAAGCAGCAGTAGTAGTATTAACAGTAGTAGTTGATACAGAGTCATATCACATGGGCAGGAGTTGCCATGATGTACAGCAGTCTTAATAAGAGTATATAGGGTGTGAAATAACTTCTGACATAATTGTCTTGACTGATCCAAAGGAGTCATGGGAGAAAATCATGTGGTCAGATGAGACTATAATATAATTTTTTGATCATAATTTCACTAACCGTGTTCGGAGGAAGAATAATGATGAGTACCATGCCAAGAACGCCATCCCTAATGTGAAGCATGGGGGTGGTAGCATCATGCTTTGGTGGTGTTTTTCTGCACATGGGACAGGGTGACTGCACTGTATTAAGGAGAGGATGACCGGGGCCATGTATTGCAAGATTTTGGGCAACAACCTCCTTCCCTGAGTTAGAGCTTTGAAGATGGGTCGAGGCTGGGTCTTCCAACATGAGAATGACCCAAAGCACACAGCCAGGATAACCAAGGATTGGCTCTGTAAGGAGCATATCAAGGTTCTGGCGTGGCCTAGCCAGTCTCCAGACCTAAACCCAATAGAGAATCTTTGGAGGGAGCTCAAACTCCGTGTTTCTCAGCGATAGCCCAGAAACATGACTGATGTAGAGAAGATCTGTGTGGAGGAGTGGGCCAAAATCCCTCCTCCAGTGTGTGCAAAGCTGGTGTAAAACTACAAGAAATGTTTGACCGCTGTAATTGCAAAGAAAGCCTACTGTACCAAATATTAACATTGATTTTCTCTGATGTTGAAATAGTTATATTCAGCACTGTAAATACATCAGGTCCGGGGCTTCATCAGGGAATGCATGGCAAGGGACCCTTCAGCGCCCTGAACCGACGACGGGTGCCAGAAAGTCACCGCCGATCCAGGACTCATTCATCTTTATGAATGTGAGTCTGTCCACGGAGTCTGTGGACAGACGGGTCCTCTTGTCCGTGACCACCCCACCTGCCGCGCTGAATGTCCGCTCAGATAGTACGCTGGAGGGGGGGCAAGACAATAACTCCAGCGCATACTGAGCGAGCTCGCGGCAGGTGTCCAATCTGGCAACCCAGTACTCCATGGGGTCGTCGGTGCTCATACTGTCAGAAGCACCGACGGACGCCATGTAGTCTGCCACCATGTGGGCCAGCCGCTGGTGGTGACTGCTGCTGCTGCTGCTGGTGGTGGTACTGGGTCGCTCGGTTTGGAAGAACATCCTCATCTCTTCCATTAGGTCCCCTGCTCGGCTGCAGCTGGGTGCAGCCACCTGCTGGGTGAGATGAGGGGGGACAACTGGAGGCCGGGGAGTTGCCTGCTCCAACCGTCTGACAATGGCTGCCTGCAGTTCCTCCATCCGGTGCTGCCTCCGGCTGGCTGGGATGAACTGCTCCAGTTTCCCCTTGCACCTGGGATCCAAAAGGGTGGCCATCCAGAAATCATCCCTCGTCTTGATGGTCTTAACCCGGGGGTCCCTCCTGAGGCATCTCAGCATGTGGGCAGCCATGGGGAAGAGCACAGCCCGCTGTGACTCCTCAATGCTGGCCAGGTGAATGAGGTGCGACTCTTCATCCCTGAGGCGCTGCTGGTCAAACTCAGACATGCCCAACCCCCGGACTATCGGTGCCCCCAACACCGGCTCTCCCTCCTGACCAGGCCCTGACTCCGGGACGACACCAGCAACCACCTCCTCCTCCTCTTCATCATCATCCTCCTCCTCCTCCTCCTCCTCCTGGTCCTGGCCCTGGTCTCGGTGGAGCATTGCTGACTCCTCCTGCTCCACCAAGGCACTCTCCCCAGCCTCGAGCAGGCGATCTAGTGTCCTCTCCAGCATGAACAGTATTGGCAGCACGCTATTGAGGCCAATTTGCTCACTGCTGACCATCTTGGTCGCCTGCTCGAAGGAGGACAACACTTGGCAGACCTGGTTTATCTGCCCCCACTGCGCACAGGCGATGAAAGGGAGTTGTGGTGAAGCCCTCTCAGTGCCTAGTTCCATCAGGTACTCCCTCACCGCCCTTTGCTGCTCCCACAACCTCTTCAGCATGTGGAGGGTGGAGTTCCACCGCGTCACACTGTCCACAATCAGCCTGTGAAGGGGCAGATTGTACTTCCGCTGCAATTTGGACAGGGACGCGGTAGCGGTTGGGGAGCGCCTGAAGTGGCTGGCAATCCTACGCGCCTTTGCCACAATGTCACTCAACCCTGGATAAGTGCGCAGGAACTTCTGCACCACCAGGTTGAGGACATGTGCCAGACAGGGCACGTGCGTCAGACTGCCAGCATGGAGGGCGGCGAGTAGGTTGCTGCCGTTATCGCAGACAACCATACCTGGCTGGAGCCTTCGGGGTGTCAGCCACTTCTGGACCTGAGCTTGAAGTGCTTTCAGCACTTCTTCTGCAGTGTGTCTCCGGTCCCCTAAACTAACAAGCTGGAGCACGGCCTGACAGCGCACGTGCCCCACACTTGAGTAGCTACGGGGGCGCTTGCTGGGAGGCTCAGCAGCTGCGGAGACAGTGGCTTGAGGGAGACCAGCAGTTCTCCCCTGGACACCCCGGGGCGGCACCACAAGATCGGTTGCCGACGATCCCTCACCGACGCCTCGGAGGGAAACCCAATGGGCCGTGAAGCTGATGTAGCGTCCCTGCCCATGCCTGCTGGTCCAGCCATCCATTGTCAGATGAACCCTGTCGCTGACAGCGTGATCCAGCGACAGGGTTACATTCTGCACAATGTGCTGGTGTAGGGCAGGGACACCAGTCCTGGCAAAGAAATGGCGGCTGGGGACACGCCATTGGGGTTGGGCCTGCTCCAACATCTGCCTGAAGGGGTTGCTGTCAACTATGTTGAAGGGCAGCAGATGTTGGGCAATAACCCTTGCCAGGAGCCCATTGAGGGAACGCACACGTCGGTCTCCAGGGGGGAAGGGAGTGGTGCGGTCAAAGGCGTCTGAAATCGACGCCTGGCGCCGGACGGCAGTGCGGGACACAGACGTGGAGGGTGCTGTGGAAGTAGAGGTCTGGCTGCCGGTACCAGTACCTCTACTAGAGGGAGCGGGGGGGCATGACCTGCTGGAAACAGATGAAGATGTGGCAGGGGCTGCTGTACCCTGCTCACTTGTGGTGGTGGCGCTGCTACCACCACCACGCTTCATCTCGTCATACAACGCCCAGTGGTTTATCCTCAGGTGCTGGTTCAGGGCTGTGGTACCCACCCGAGCCAAACACTTCCCTCTCTTCACCCTCACTTTACAAATCCGGCAGATGGCCACGGTAGGGTTGTCTGCCACCAGGGTAAAGAAATTCCAGACAGGTGACTTCAGCACCGCCCTCCTGTCAGATGGGGTGACGCTTACTTGCACCTGCTGGGATTCGGTGCGCACAGGTGGAGCTGCCTGCTGCTGCTGCTGCTGCTGCTGCTCCTCCTCCTGACACCTCCTGCTGCCATCACCAGTGGAGACCCTGACGATGGTCTCCCTGGTGGTGACCTGGCGCACCTTTTTACCAGGGTGCCTACCTTCCCCGTCGTCACTGACGTAGTGAGCCGACGCGTCAGATGGCAACCATGATGGGTCACCCTCTTCGCCCCCAGAGATGTCAGACCAAGGGCTGAGATGTGTTGGTCTGAGGGAACCACGTGACATGGAGCCTCTAGCCTGGCTCCGCTGTCCCCTCACCCACGCCTGGGTCTGACTAGGTGCTGCTGTTTCCTGCACCAAAACAGCAGCACCAGTTTGAAGGGATGTCTCTGGGATACTGCCAGCAGGTATCCCATCCTCCTCATCCATCCCTTCAAAAAGGTCCTGACCATCAGGACAGAGCTGGAGGTCTGCCTGATGCATGGCCTCCCCCAAGAGATCCCTATCACTGTCGCTGTCGAACAGTAAGATGCTGGACTCTTGGGGGCTGGGGGGGGGGGTAGTACAGGCAACGGTGTAATGGTGGTACTACTGTGAGTCGGGACCGACGACTCAGTGGCACTGCTGTGCCCCATGTAGTCCACCACTACTTGAGCCTGAGATGGCAATATCGGGCGGCTGCCCGATGGGAAGAACTCCCGGATCAGGCGTACTCCCCTTGCACCCGATCCTCTACCACTAGTAGGGGCACGAGAGGTACCCCGTGCTGGCAGCGATCCAGCACTGGGAGTAACTCCCCTACCCCTGCTGCCACGGCCACGGATGCCGCTCATTATTGCTGATATGTGTGTGGGGGGGGTAAACTTTATTGGGGGGGGAAAATGTGAACAAAATGTGTTTTTGTGTTTTTTTTACAAGACAGGCACGCAGACAAAGACGTACACAGACAGCTACTAAACTATAAGAAAAGTAGTACACCAGACAAGGACTACAAAATTAAAGAAAAAAAAAAAAGCACTAAACAAACACTAACTTTTTTTTTTTTTTTTTTTTTTAAACACAAAACACAGACACTAAACACACACTAAGCTAAGCTAGATGAAATAAATGTACACTAACAGTGTGTACACTTACTACACAAAATTTAACTAAACTGAACACAAAACTTAGCTTTTATAAAAGCTCTTTAGGGAAAACTAAACAAAATTTGAACTGAGATGCCTATCAAATATCACTGAACAGCGAACCTGCAAGATCTAACAGTAACACAAGATGAACAAAACTTAGCTTTTAGAAAAGCTCTTTTATAAAGCTCAGCAAAATGTGTTCTGAAATCTCTTGCAAATATAACTGAACAGGGAGGATTGCAGGATCAAACAGTAACACAAATGAAAAAAACAGCACAAAACAGCACAAAACGTAGCTTTGAAAAAAGCTCTTGGGTCTATTGCTTTGAAAAAAGCAGTTGATATACTGGAAAAGATCCACTGGAATCACTAAATAGCAATGCTGGTGATGATCTAAATCAATCAAGAACAAAGACACAGGAAACCAGGAACACAGAAACAGCCTCCACACTCTATAGCCAGCTTCTGAATCTGCAATGAAATGGTGCTGGGAGTGAGCTTATATAATGTCCATGCAGGCAGGTTCCTATTGGTTGCTAACCTGTGACGAGTGTGGAAGGAGAACTCTGATTGGCTCTGATGCAAAAGGGCGGAGCAAATAATCGCGCAATATTCCTATTGCCGAATATTCGCATTGCGAATATTCGGCAATATAAAATGATCGCTTCAGCTACTCGGCCCAATGGCTCTAATCATACCAGCAATGCTTTCAGACGTCTATGGAGATCACTAGGATGTGATCTGTTTTAAAAATGAAACTGTAAAAATCGCTCTGATGCGGAAGATCGGGGCGAGGAAAATAATCGCGCGATATTGCGTTTGCCGAATAATCGCATTGCGATCTTTCTGGAAAATTCAATGAACGCTTCAGCTACTCGGCCCAGGGTCTCTAATGATACCAGCAATGCTTTTAGACGTCGATGGAGATATCTAGGATGTGATCTGATTAAAAAAAAAAATTGTAAAAAATCGAATATTCGGAATTGCGAATATTCACCGCGAATTTCGAAATATAGCGCGATTTCTCGAATATGCTATATTCGAGTCGAATATTCGCAATGCGAATATTCGTGAGCAACACTAGTCACAGGTATCACCAAAATATCCATTTATTGCTGGTGTCAAATCTCAGAGGGAACTGCAACATCACTCCTCCATCATGTGACAGTATTTTTGCCTTAGGGATTGGCCCCTAGTCTTAATCATAGCATTATGGGGGGAACCCCCCCCCCCCCCCCATACGTTGAAGCATTGGGTATTTTACAGTGGTGGCGTCAAAAGAAGGGCAAAACAAGGGACCACTGAAGAGGTGAATATGAAGTTGTCTGGTAGATGGCTCCACACAGATTCACTTTGCCCTAAATAGGCAAGGTACAGGCATTTTTAATGAGTATACTGAATACTGAACTTTTTTACATAATTTTCTTACCTAGATGAGCTTATAGACTAACACAGTCATACAGGCATACACCTGCACACATGAAAACTAACTATGAAGGACTAGATGTGTGGGGTTTTTAGCAGCAAAAAATTAATAAGTATTTATTTTTAAAGTAACAAGTTCTTTTATAGGAAAAAGAGTTGTACAAAAAGTTTAAATAAAAGGTTTGGTTACTACATATACAGCGAGGCAGCCAAAGTTGATGGTAACAATATACATCATAGAACAATGTGTCTACAGATTATATTTACACCATAGGATGCATAAGAATACCCCGATGCATTTCGACCCCCTACAATCAGGGTTTTTTTATATTCTAAAAATACATCAAAGAGAAATGTTCAACATATTTTTACATTGTATCATTTCCTACAACAGTAAAAAACTGCTTCATATTATATTATCATGTGAGAATTAGACATGGCATTATATTCAAATTAGTATATTTACCCTTCAAGTGGATAACCTTGCATAACCAAACAAATGTGTTTGAGCGATCCGTAACCTTCATGTGCCTACTCACTGTATAATTTTCCAAGAAGAACAAAGTTAGTCAAAGCATGTAGTGAGTAAGTGTAAAGGCTGTCATTGATGACGTATTTTAAAAATACTAGCTCTCTTCCCTCTAGCTTTCCTTATCTGCCAGTGTGTTCCAGGTCAGTATTCAAAAATACTAAGGCTAGAGAGAGCCAACTAGCACTTTTAGAAGGTTAACAAGGGAGGTTTACATATTTCCATATTTCCCCTAAAGCAGTATTTTTTTAAATACATTTCTGCCTGGGGTCTTTTGTACTTCCTATTTACTTTAGGCATTGTGTTGATGCTTGTTCTCAGATAACATCGCCCCTTAAATTAACATAGCCTTATAGAAAGCCTTTAAATCAGGCATGTTAATCTCAAGTGTAACAGTGGCAAATTATAATTGCAATTTACAAACCCAATTCAGGTTGTTGTTAAATTTATCCATGCACTGGCCAAAACCCTTACTCCCCCACACTCCATTGGTAAATGTTTGTATTACTAAGGGGAACCAAATGAGCACAAATACTTACCTTATTCTTTGCTCCCATAGGCTTTCTTCTCTGCCTGTGAGGGGTCCTCCAAAGTTTCACTATATTGCCCAACCAGTTAGGCTCCATGCATTCTGAGCTTAAAAAAACGTCTGTTCTCTTAGGAGTAAAAAACGCTCATGTAGAGCATTTTTTGTACAAAGTTTAGATGAGTTTAGGAGAGTTTTACGTTTTTTCTGCCTCCACGCTCCAATCAGAAACACAAACCTCTAAACGTTAAACTCAAAATATGCCTCTTAACATCCTAATGTACATGGATTTGGCTGCTTCTAAAGGCAGAACACAAAACTTCTATAGAAGCAACATGTTTTTGGCCAGTGTGCATGAAGACTTACAGCTCTCTGCTGTCATCATTTCCAATGCAGTACCAACATTCCTGCATTTGTATGGAAGGATAATGAGGGCCTGACCACATTTTGGGGCATTGGACAGAAGAAGAGAGCACCGGCTTTAAAACATCTCCTGGAACATTTAGTTAAAAGGTTACATAAGGATGTGTATTCTTTATCAACTGAATTACATTATTCTAACAAACACACTAAATACACTAAAAGGCAAATGTATAAGGCAGTGAATCTGACACTGAACAAACAGTTACTGCAGGTAAATCTTCTTATGCGTAGGAGTAATAAAACATGCCCTTGACTCTTTCCCTTTAAGGAAATTAAATAGCTTCTTTGGTGAAAATGGTATCTCAGTCCCTTTAGGCAAACATTCCAGTACAAATAAACATTGTAAATTGGTGATCCCTTCATATGAACATCCACTTAAACTTTACAGTCTGATTTATTTTAGAACCTTACAGTTCACCAGAAGGCAATGAAGTTCACTGCTTGTGACTCCTAAAATGTAATACATTTAAACATGTGTTCCTCTTTTGAGTTTTCATCTGAAAAACATGCCATGATAGACTTCATTTGTATGGCATACTTACTGGAAATAAATACGTAATAAAAGTCTGAAAACACTTCCAAACTTTTGTTTCATAGTTCCCGTAAATTGCTTTGTGGGTCGTTATGCTATTTAACGGCCCAGTATATCAATCTTACGATGTATTCCACAGCATAAGCTTTCAAAACTAAACAGGCTTCTTCATCATCTTATTTTTACAACCGCATTGTAACACATTTGCAAGTTCAAGTGTCTTTGTAGCACCACCAGTTTTCAGGGAAAGACTGAACTTTTTAAATGTATTTGAACCGAACAGTGAAGATTTTGATCTCCAGCCATGTAAGTCCTTTTCAAATGAATCATCCTTTGGGCTAAATATATACTTAGATTCATAATTTGAATAAAAATGAATCAGCAACAAAAACCATTGACCTTCTTTAGTGTGTTTCAAACTCTCTGTTGTCTAAATCATAGCTTGTATGCAATGTTGCCAACCCCCCAAAGTGAAATTTACTGACAAGACGCCCAGAATTTACAAACAGCACCATTTTTTTGCTGGCAAAAATCATGAAATTTACTGACAGAGCCACATTTAATACAGACACTTCAAAAAACATACATAAAATGACAGTTTTTGATGCAAAACAGTGCAAATATCATTATTTAAGCTACAAACATGTAGCTAGTGCGATTAGCAATGTGTTTAAGGTATAACAAAAGGTACATGAAGGTCCGGTTAATATAACAGAGGACGGTATGGAGGTGCATGTATAGAGAACAGTATGGAGGTGTATGGGCAGAGGACGCTATTGAGGTGTATGGGCAGAGGACGGAATTGAGGTGTATGCAGAGGACGTTATTGAGATGTATGGGCAGAGAACTGCTTTGCATAGATGGAAGGACCTCTTAGATTTCTTTTGTTCAGTGTGCAAGCTGGGTGTATAGATGTGTTTGTTGATGTATTGTATTACATCAACAAAACTTTTTACAGCAAATAAAATAAAAAATAAGTGCAGCCATCACATCTAAGGATGGGTAAGTTGCAATATATTAGATTTTCGATTTTGGGTTTAGATACCCTTTAATACACAGAGAAGTGGTCCAATGAAAACCGAAGATTCAATCCAGATTATAAACTGCTTTATCATTCCTTCTTTCTTTACAGATAAGAAAACAAATCTGTCCCTGTTTACATATAAATGACTCCTTTCAGTCCCTCATTACTATCACACACAGTCCTTTGATGGCAAATGAATATGTACTGTTTACAAGAGTAATATGATTTTAATTAAAAACTATTTAAACCCCCATTTTGTCTAAGCAGACAAGGCAGCATGATCAGATGGGCTTCATGATATATACTCGCAGCTATCAATTCTAATACATGCAAACTTTCTAGGATACATTTCTGATATATCCTGACATTTTAAAATATGTCCTTTTCTGTTCTGCCGACTAAACGCAGATTGTTCAGTCTTATATCACTGTCACAGCAGTATTAGAACAGATGGCTGCTTCATCACAAAATCAAGAATTAGGATAATTTATGCTGTTCACTCTTACAAGAATGTAGATATGTAAAGCACTTGTAATCTGCATACTGAACATAAGAGGGAATGTAAGCCTGCTGAAGTTGGCTTGGACTGAATTCTTTGAAGAAGGTGCAAAAAGGGCTTTTGTGAGCAGGAACCACCCCTAATACTTTGCTAAGGAAAAACGTCAAGGGCATTTCTTTGCTTGGGCGAAATAGGCAGTTACCTCTGTGGATTTGGTTACATTCTATCCTCCTCCTGCTCCAGTCAAACACTATGTAGGAGCTTGGAGTTGAAAGTGGAGAGCTCAGAGCATGAGTATGCTTTCACCTCTCTGACACTTAGACAAGTCAGCACAGGAAGTGATGAGGAAACAGTGGAGACACAACCTGCAACACAACAATTTTTTTTACGTAAAACGGGAAAAGTAAAGAACATCTGCTCCCTTATTTCTTGTCCTCCAGGGACAGGAAGTGAGATCTCCCCAACAAGGTCACAGATGACAAAACTAGACAGCTTTTACTTATGCCAGGTCTATCCAACTGAATAGAGTTGCTTATAACATGTGTAATCTTGCAAGTATAATAAATTGTTATATCTTTTTTAGTGGGTGTGGTAATCAGCCGAATTATCAAACAGGGAGTAAATGTATCTTACATTTACTAAACAGGTTCAAAGTTAGAAGGAATAATGCAAAACAGGTTTAGGGAGGCAAATACACACATACCCTGCAGAATAATGAAAAACATGTTGATGATGACTAGGGATGGGCTTGAACATCAGCTGTTCGTTTGTCTGTAGAACAAACAAACATATGGGGATTTTCGCGGCAAGTTCGCCACCACGGAACTCCCCGTAATGCATTGCAAGATCGCAGTGCATTGATGGCAAATGATTGGCCAAAGCATGCACCTGACTGGCATGCTTTGGCCAATCATAGCACAATGTGCTGTGAGAGCCATGATTGGCTAAATTCAGGGAGCCTTTGGCCAATCATGGCTCAGGGGCTAAGTCCACGCCCCACATTATATAAGGCAACTACTTACACGGCGATCATATATAGTGAATAAATAGAGATTAGGCAGGTAGTTAGTGTATAGTGCAGTCAGTGTAGTATATAAAATAAAGTTCAGAGTATATAGTGCAGTCAGTGTAGTATATATAATACAGTTCAGGGTATATGGTGCAGTCAGTGTAGTATATATAATACAGTGGAGAGTATATATTGCAGTCTGTGTAGTAAATATAATACAGTGCAGAGTATGTAGTGCAGTCCATGTAGTATATGTAAAACAGTGCAGAGTATATAGTGCAGTCCGTGTAGTATATATAATACAGTTCAGAGTAGATAGTGCAGTCTGTGTAGTATATAAAATACAGTGCAGAGTATATAGTGCAGTCCATGTAGTATATATAGTACATTGCAGAGTATATAGTGCAGTCATTGTTGTATATATAATGCAGTGGAGAATACACAGTGCAGTCAGTGTTGTATATATAATACAGTGGAGAATATATAGTGCAGTGCAGGGTATATAATACAGTGTATTAAGTGGTTAAGGGGAAACCTGACAGAATTAAGAAAAAAATAGCGTGGGATCTCCCCAAAATCCATACCACACCCTTTGGGTGTGGTATAGATTTTAAGGGGAACTCCACATCAAAATAAAAAAAAAACAGAGTGGGGTCCACGCAAAATCCATACTAGGCCCTTTGGGCCTGGCATAGATTTTAATGGGCACTCCACACCAACATTTAAAAAACAATTGACGTGGGGTCCCACCAAGATCCATACCATACCCTTATCCGAGCATGCAGCCTGGCAGGCCAAGAAACGGAAGAGACAAGCGAGCACGCCCACCTCATGAACCATACAAGGCCACTTGCCCTCAACATGGGCAGGGTGCTTTGGGGTGCCCCTTCCCGACAACCCTGGCAGGTGGCTGTCACGGTCTGCGGGCGGGGGGCTTATCATAATATGGAATCCCCCTTTAACAAGGGGGCCCCCAGATCCTGGCCCCCCATGTGATTAAGCATTGGGTACATTGTACCCCTACCCATTCACCAAAAAAAATGTCAAAGAGTAAAAGCCGCAAGGGACTGTTTTTGACAATTCCTTTATTAAAAAAGAAAAAAAAAGTGTCCCATGTGTAACATCCATCTTCACTCACACTGCCCGACGGACCCGAAAAATAAAATAAAAAAAAGCTCTGCCTCCATTGGAGGTCTCTTGGCTTTGACAGCTTCTAAATGGGCAAGGGCAGGGCCACTCGGTGACATACCTGAGTGACCCTGATCCCTTCTGACACCATGTGATGTCCCCTATATCAGAGCTGTCAAAGCACAAAGACAGCAGTTGTCAGGAGGCCTCCCATGGAGGTGGAACTTTCTCCTATTTTTCAGGTCTGTCAGGCGGCGTGATTTATGGTGATTGTACACTGCGGGACACTTTTTTTTCCTTTTTAATAAAGGAATTGTCAAAAACAGTCTCTTGTGGTTTTTTCTTTTTGATACTTTTTTTGGTGAATGGGTAGAGGTTCAATGTACCCGATACCCATTCCCATGGGGGGGGTTGTAATCTGGGGGCCCCCTTGTTAAAGGGGCTTTCAGGTTCCGATAAGCCCCCTGCCCATAGACCCCAACTACCAGGGTTGTCGGAAAAAGGGGCCTTGTCCCTATCAAACCGCTCGACCGGTTTCGTCGACCTGACGTCCTCTGGAGCGCTCCAGAGGATGTCAGGTCAACGACACCGGTCGAGCGTTTTGACAGAACATCACAACACTTCCGTTTTGCATGAAATGCTCGTTTTTAATGCCTAAATGTGAGTACCCTATTTTACTTAATAAAAACAGTTTGTACATTAGGTATCACACTATATTGGGACCTTTTCTCTCCTGCATATGGGGTAATCATTGGAAGCACCTCCAGGATTATAATAGGACAGATAACTGCCAGAGTGCTGCACAGTGGCACACACTATGAACGCTTTAAACCCCAGGAGGGGGTGAAGTATCCGGTAAATGCGGGCCACATAAGAGCACTGTTTGAGGTGGTCACAGAGTGGAACATTGGAACAGAAGTTCCCTTGGCATAAGCACTTTTGAATTGTGACACAGAGAGCACAGCAATTCACCTATTGATTATGGACATTCAGCACATGTATTAATACCTGAGCACTTTGTACTAAATTCTTATTTATATCTAATATTTTAATTTATTTATTTCACATTTTATGCACATCCTTTCATCATTCATTTATTGTACAAATTGCAGGGTGGCACACTGTTTTTTTGCATTGATACATGTACCTGGGTCCCCATACATTTTTTATGGCTTTAACTTGCACATAAGCCTTTAAAATGAGGACTTTTGATTTTTCATGTTCATGCCCCATATACTTTAATAGGGTTTGCATGTTTGCTAGAACATTTTGCCTGATTCGAGGCGTTCTGGTGCGGTGCGAACCGAACCGGGGGGTGTTCGACTCATCCCTAATGATGACAAAGAATATGCATACATTGAAGAGTCTGATTAGGAAAGCTGCACAAACAGGGACTCTGCACAGCAATGTATGTGACTTAAAGTGGAACTTAGTCAGAAAATGTAGTCCTGATCGATCACTTTAAGCTGGCACCTTTTGTAAGTATAGCTATGAAAAGAAATAAAAAGAAGTACTTATAATGTTTAAAATCCAGTAATACATGATCCCCCCCTTGCAAGTGCAATTGCCCCAGAGCTTAGTAAAGGAGACTAATCTTACTTTTGCAAAGAGTACCCAATCACAGGCAAGGACAATTAAAAAAGTCAGCAGAGCATCTGCTCATTTACTAGCAGCTGCACTCGCAGAGCGCAAGAGCACTTTGCAATGTGCACAGCCTATTTGCCTTTAGTAAAACAACACAGAGCTCCACGTCCTGTCAGGGAGAGTAGACTGATGCTGTGTCCCTTGTACATAGGGACACCGCATCGGTCACCTCCCCCAGTCAGTCCCCTCCCCCCACAGTAAGAATCACTCCCAGGATTCACATTTAACCCCTTTCCTCGCCCCTAGTGTTAACCCCTTCCCTGCCAGTCACATTTATACAGTAATCAGTGCGTTTTTATAGCGCTGTTCGCTGTATTAATGTGAATGGTCCCAAAAATGTGTCAAAAGAGTCCGATGTGTCCGCCATAATATCGCAGTCCTGACAAAATTCGCAGATCGCCGTATAACTAGTAAAAAAAAAAAAAATAATAGAAAAAATGTCAGAATTCTATCCCCTATTTTGTAGCCACTATAACTTTTGCGCAAACCAATCACTATACGCTTATTGCGATTTTTTTTTTTTTACCAAAAATATGTAGAATACATATCGGCCTAAACTGAAATTTTTTTTTTTTTTTTTAAATGGGATATTTATTATAGCAAAAAGTTAAAAATATTGGAGCAGATCCACAAAGGTATTACGCCGGCGTATCTCCTGATACGCCGCGTAATTTCAAATTTTGCGTGTCGTATCTTTGTTTTGTATCCTCAAAACAAGATACGACGGCATCTCGGCTATATCCGACAGGCGTACGTCTTAGTACACCGTCGGATCTAAGCTGCAATTTTTCGCTAGGTGGCGTTTCCGTCGAATTCCGTGTCGAGTATGCAAATTAGCTAGTTACGGCGATCCACGAACGTACGACCGGCCGGCGCATTTTTTTACATCGTTTGCATTCGGCTTTTTCCGGCGTATAGTTAAAGCTGCTGTTATGAGGCATACTCAATGTTAAGTATGGCCGTCCTTCCCGCGTAGAAATTTGAAATTTTTACGTCGTTTGCGTAAGTCGTTTGCGAATAGGGATTTGCGTAGAATGACATCACCGTCGGAAGCATTGGCTTGTTCCGGGTTAATTTCTAGCATGCGCACTGGGATACCCCCATGCGCAGTTCCAAAAAAACGTTGTTTACGTCGGGTCACGACGTATTTGCATAAAACACGCCCCCATTACATCCATTTGAATCCCGCGCCCTTACGCCGCCAAAGATACACTACGCCGCCGTAACTTACGGCGCAAATTCTTTGAGGATTCGAAAAAAAATAAGTTACGGCGGCGTAGTGTATCTTAGATACGCTGCGCCCGGCGGAAGATTACGCGCAGGTACGTGGATCTGCCCCATTGTGTTTTTTTTTCAAAATTGTCGCATTTTTTTTGTTTATAGCGCAAAAAATAAAAACTGCAGAGGTGATCAAATACCACCAAAAGAAAGCTCTATTTGTGGGAAAAAAGGACGTCAATTTTGTTTGGGAGGCACGTCGCACGACCGCGCAATTTTAATTTAAAGCAACGCAGTGCTGAGAGCTGAAATTTCGCCTGGGCAGGAAGGGGGTATATGTGCCCAGTAAGCAAGTGGTTAAAGCCTAATATGCATGTTATTGTCGGAAAACGGTCCCGGAACCCGGGTCTTGCCCCAGGGAACATGTATCAATGGAAAAAAAAGTTTTGAAAACGGTCGTTTTTTCTGGAGCAGTGATTTTAATGATGCTTAAAGTGAAAAAAAAATGAAAAATTCCTTTAAATATCGTACCTGCTGGGTGTCTATCGTATGCCTGTGAGGTGTGCCACCTCACAGGCATACTATAGACACCCAGCAGGTATGATATTTAAAGGAATTTTTCATTTTTTTTTTGTGTTTTAGTGTTTTTAGTGTTTAGAACTGTCCCTGCACAAAATGAGATTACTATTAGAAAAAAGTAATTTAAAATTGCTTGCGGCTTTAATGTAATGTCTGGTCCCTGCAATATGGATGAAAATCATTCAAACCACTCCCCCCAGGTCATTACAAGCCCCTTTGGCCCTATATACTTTGAACAGCATTATACAGGCGGTGCGAACAAGACAGGGACTGTAGGTTTGTTGTTAAGTAGAATCTGTTTGTAATTTTCAACTGGTACTTTTTTAAAGTGTAGCTCCAGCCATAAAATCTATTTTTAAGCTTTTCTGAAAACATAGAGAAGGGTTATCACCCCTGTAAACATTTGTTTTGCTGTCTGTGTGCATCTGTTCAGAAGATTGCAATTCACTTTCTGTCCCAATGACAAATAATGTTTTGAAAATTTCGAAGCTCATCCCTAGACAGTACACACTACGTAGCTTTAGGCGCAATCTGCAGAGGACACGGGCAGTATACACCAAGTAGCTTTAGTTGCAAACTGTAGAGGACACGGGCAGTACACACCACGTAGCTTTAGGTGCAAACTGCAGAGGACACAGGCAGTACACACCAAGTAGCTTTAGGTGCAAACATGGGTTTGACTCGAACACGAAGCTCATCCCTAATAGTCATATGTTCATTCAAAAATCTTCTAGTGTTTAGCCAGCTTTACAGTTACTAATTGAATAATGCTACTTTTTAAAAAAAAAATATTTTATGGTCAGCATCTAAACTTAAAAGTCGTTTCAGCTTTAGCCTGAACTAAGCACTTTCTTTCTAATGTACTTGTTACCTTTCAATACTCATATTTTTTGTGGCTGCCTATTTTACAAAGTTCATCAGAATGGCAGATAGTTGTTATGCAGAAGCAGTAACTCAAATAATGTGAGATGCCATTTTTCTCCAAGTCTTGCTGCTCTGCTGCCTCTAATAGCAACCCAGAGCTCAATTTCCTCCTTGAGAACATTGCATTTCATGTGGAATGTCAATTATTAAAAAGCATTGTCCCGTGTCTTACTTTCCACCAGATGAATTAACTTGCAAAACTTGCTAATTTAAGTAAGTAATCTATGACTTTCCATGCACTATGCTCAAGGCCCTATGCCAGGATTTTTATAAGCATCAACAAATTCATATTTTTTTACTATATACTGTATTGTAAATTAATAAACAAATATCATGTACATGCTTATTGAAAGTTGGTTAGTTCCTAAAAAAGAGACAATGGCTCTGAGGAAGAAGGGTTTCCCCTTGAAATGTGTCAGCCTTCTAGACCTGAGGCTGTGTGGCTCCTTTTCATAAATATAATCCTGTACAGTAGTTCTGGTGCTCTGTTCCTGGATAATAAAGTGAGTCCTTTTTTCTTTACAACACCAGGGGGGCTCTGGTTTTTGTTCTTGTGTTGAAGTTATCCCCCATGTCATTCCAAAAAAGCTCTAAGGTAGTGCAAAAAGTAGTCCTTAAATTTTGCCCAGCTGAACAGTTCTACCTGTATGGACTACAATGCATATACTTCTGAATATACAGTATGTAACATTGGTGTGTTTATTATTGTAGCATCCTATACATAAATAAATATAGTAGCACTACACTACTACTATATGTAATGTACATAAATACCTTAAATATGTACTGCACACGATATTCAAATTACAAAAAAACAAATATTAATTGTCAGCGCAAATATTAAAAATGTGTAAAAGAATGTGTAAATGAAGCAATATAAATCATAGAACGCTAGTCTGTATGTCAATGTGCAATCTTGAATATTAAATGAATCCACTGGTGTGTATCACTCAGTACTCCAATCTGTAATCCCCCTGCCTACTGGACTGGGACCCACCTCATCAGAATCACCACCTGTTTAAAGGTTAGTCACATGCACTTTATAATCTCTTTTATTGGAATCACACTTCTCTCTATGGTATTGGACTCTGTAAAGATAGATAATCCACTCACCCATTAGCACATTCTTGTACCAGCATATAGGTGTGCAAGAGGCTTTTCATAGTGTAATTGACTTATTACCCATAACTAGGTTAAAAACCGCAGGGGACACTCAAATGACATATAGGTAGATTCAGTAAGAGTTAGGCGGACTTATCAGTAGATAAGCCGACCTAACTCAGAATCTACGCCGACTTATGTTTAAGCGTATGCTCAAACAGAGATACGCTTAAACATATCTAAGATAAGATGGCTTGCGCCGTCCTATCTTAGGTTGCAATTTTTCGGATGGCCGCTAGGTGGCTCTTCCATTGCGGTCGGCGTAGAATATGTAAATGAGTTGATACGCCGATTCCGTTTCCGTAAGGCATTAGCAGGCCTAAAGTTATTCCATCTCTTAGGTGGAATAACAATGTTAAAGTATGGCCGCCGTTCCCGCCCCGAGATTCAAATTTTTTACGTCGTTTGCGTAAGTCATAAGTCGTCTGCGAATCGGGATTTACATTGTTTACGTCCACGTCGAAATCAATAGGCCCGTGCGGCATACTTAACCGCATTGCACACTGGGAAATGAAGGCGCCCGGTGCATGCGCATTAAAAAAAACGTAAAAAACGTGAGGTCAAGCCTCATTACCTTAAAACACGCCCCCCTCCAACACATTTGAATTTGGCGCCCTTACGCCCACCCGCTTTAGGCTACGCCGCCGTATATTAGCAGGCAAGTACATTGAGAATCATGTACTTGCCTAGCTAACTTACGGCGGCGTAGCCTAAACAGGCTAAGCTAGGCCGCCGCAAGTTTAAGCCTTTCTCTGTGAATCTACCTATTAGACTCCTATAGTACTATCGGGCAGTGTTAATTTTGGAAACACATTTTGATTAAGTTTTAGTCTAAGTACTAAAATGGCATTTTAGTTTTAGTCCCATTTTAGTATTTTGCAATTGTTTTAGTTTTAGTCATATTTATTCAACTAAATCTCCAGTCTATTTTAGTCTGCTAAAATCTCCAGTACATTTTAGTCGACTAAATCTCATTTTAGTCGTCTAAAATGTAATGGGTGTAACTAAATTGTAATGCATTAGTTAACATTTCTCTACAATTTCCAAACTCATTATATACTGCTGTAGTGAAAAAACTAATATGTTATTATTTATGAACATGCACTACAGACCAGTGTTAATTTTGAAGTCAAATTTCAATTTAGTTTTAGTCTTAGGCCTCGTACACACGGCCGAGGAACTCGACGTGCCAAACACATCGAGTTCCTCGGCCAGTTCAGCACTGAAGCCGCCGAGGAGCTCGGCGGGGCGAGAGCTCCCATAGAACAACGAGGAAATAGAGAACATGTTCTCTATTTCCTCGCCGAGCTCCTCGTCGGCTTCCTCGGCCGAAAGTGTACACACGGCCGGGTTTCTCGGCAGAATTCAGCCAGAAACTCGGTCGGAAGCTGAATTCTGCCGAGGAAACTGGTCGTGTGTACGGGGCCTTAGTCTTTTGACTAAAATGGCATTTTAGTTTTAGTCCCATTTTAGTCTTTTGACTAAAATGCAGTTTTTTAGTCATCTCAATTGTTTTAGTCGTATTTTAGTTGACTAAAATAGTATTCATTTAGTCGACTAAAATGTTTTAGTTGTTTTAGTCTATGAAATTAACACTGCTATTGGGTAATCTCAGAAGAAATGCTGCTATCTTTGTGTGAACTAGACATGTGCATTCATTTTCGTCCAAATGCTTTTTTGTCCAAATTTCAGGTATTTTCGTTATCGTTTTAACAAACGAAAACGAACGCTCAGAATCCGAAATCCAAAAGTTCTGACATAAAAAATGCTTTATTTTCGTTTTCGTTGCTACAACAATTTGATATAGATAGGAGATTCGACATGACGCTGACAATAACAATCTGTGTCTATCGAACCTGCGGTCGAATGTGCCTAACCTTAACTCTATTAGTCCAAGATTATTCTACATAGAGAGGAAAGATTCGATATAGAGAGAAAAGATTCGACATTATAGAGACAGTGTTGGTGTAGACTATTCGACATGAATGACAAAGATTCGACGAAGCAGAGAAAAACACACAAACGTCGAATCTGTCATTGAAGGCTTATGGTGTCTGTCGAAAGTTCTAAGAAGATTCTACAAGCAGCAAAACTGTACGACGCCGCAATCGTACATTTCCGGTCAAATGCTCGGCCCATAGGCTATAGAAGAATTTGAATGTTAGTTGACTAGTAATAATAATTCATAAATATAATTATTACTAGTGTCATACAACATTATAATTCTTCTATAGCTTGTAGGCGGAACATTCGACCGAAAATGTATGATTGCGGCATCGTACAGTTTAGCTGCTCCGTCGAATCTTCTTAGAACATTCGACAGACACCATAAGCCTTCAATTGACAGATTTGACCTTAATTAATTCGGATCTTCGGACAAATGCATTTTATAACGAAACAAAATAAATAAAAACGAATTTCGGGAGTAACTACCGTAAATAAATGTTTTTTTCGGACGAAAATTAAATTCCGAAACAAAATATTTCAGTGTGCACATGTCTAGTGTGAACAGTGGTCTCTCTGCAGTGGTCCTGTGTGCTCCCCACTAAGTCAAAGTTAGAGCTAGGCAGTCAGTAAAGCTCATGCTTCTTGATTGGAGAAAAATAATTAAATTATTTGTATACTGAATCATAAAACCTCATCTAAGCTATACCATTTAAGGTAATTTCAAAAGCAATATTTAATATTTTTAAACCTGCATCTTTTATATAAATTGTACTTGTAATTCTGCGCATTATATGGTGACAGTGCTCTGTCCCTTTATATTTGAGTTGTCAGAAGGGCTTTCAATTGTAACTATAAATGGTGATTTTAGCACACATAACACAGGCATAGTATGCACTGTCACTATCAGGAAGTCCTGAGCAATACCATGCAGCCATTACTTGAGCACATGCAGACAGGAAGGAGCTGCAAAGAGGCTACATTAAACCCTAGTATATAAAATCACCTCCGTCAATACTGTCTTGGAGAATGAATATAAAGTTCAGACAGAATATATAAAAATAATAAATTCATACATATACAGTAGACAGAATATTTTGTTAATTCAGATTTTCAAAATCAGGGATGCATCTAGGAACACAGCTTTCTACTGACAAATATACACAGAAAAATTGTCATATCTGCTGTTACTCCCCAACGTGAACTTGAGCCTTGTGCACTAATAACTAGACATGATTCATCCAAATATTCAAATGATGCACAAGTCTGACACAAGAATAGAAGAAATACAGCAGCGCTGAACTCATGTGCATCTCACCATATGATTGATATCAAGCATTTTCATAATTAAACACTTGTTTCAACCTTGCTGTCGCTCCTGACCTTGCTAAAGGTATTAATCTTTCCAGTAATTCAGTACATTTGTTTCTGCCACATTACTACCCCAAGATTTAAATTTACCATTGTGTAAGCTAAAGATCTATGTGCAAACAGTGTAGCAAGTCAATTGATAAAATAATTCTTAGGAAGAATATTGTGCCAAAAGCATGTTTTCTTTTTTGTAACCTATCAATAGTTATTTTCCAAGCCTTGTCTATTTTTTAGTGTAAGTGAATTTTAGTGTTACTGAACTCATAATATATAAAGCAAGATCATCTATACTGTAAATCTATTGCAATACAATGCACTTATTTCTATATATTAAAGTAGATCTAAAGCCAATAATCGCAAATTCATGTAATCTTTACCAGGTCAACGTACTTCTGAAGGCTATTTTGATTCTTTAAATCTATAGTTTTCAATAAGGTACAACTGAACCTTTTGTACAAGTTGCCCTTTAAGGCATGCAACTACACCCTGATTGCAGCCCATCTGGTCCAGTCCATACCTTTGTCCCGGTTCCAATCATCTTCACTGAGCAGCCTTGCCCAGAGATGCAAAGCTTTTTTTCCTAAAGAATTCTGCCAGATCCTCATTATCCCATACTCTTCAGGACTGCCAAAATAGCAATGAGTACAGTTCCCCATAAGAATGAATGGGTCCATGGTGTGCGTGAGAAGGATGAGGAGGATCCAGCTGGGATGCTTTTAAAAAAAAAGCTGTGCAGCTTAAGTTCTGGTCGTCCAGTCAAAATTGCTGGAACTGAGACAAGTAAGTATTGGACCAAGTGGGCAAGGGCATACTTTAAAGGACAACGTGTACCAAAAGATACAGTTGTGCTTTAAAAATATATCTTGTGATACTGCCTTAAAGTTATATGTTCAGGCACTTCCATTTACGAGTGGCAACTGATTTCCAATTCTGCTCTTCTGTTGTGATCCTGTCTTTCACGCTTGTGATGCAGAATACAACGGATTGTGCCAACATTCAATGCAAAAGAAAAGACCATCATCATCACTGTAGGGGAGTTGGTCCAAAGCAATGAAATGCATCCAACACTGGAGCGACTGCAAATAGACAGGCAGTGGTTACAAGGTGGCTCAAGGAGATCAGCAGAAGTGATGGGCAAATGTGCTTCAGTCCATTTGTCGAAATTATTGTAATTTTGGAAGTTGCGAGCTTTAATCTTAACCCCATCAAAGACAGTGAGGACCATGGGCAAATCTTGAAAATCAATTCTAAACCAAAACTTCTGGTTGAAGCTACCAGGCAAAGTATCGTATAAAAAATGGCATGAGGTGTTGAGCCATGGGGGACATGTGCCACTGCAAAAAACAAATTTTAGGAAATATTGTTCAGCGGTGAGGGGGCCCTCTGTTTTAAACAACTTTAAGGGAGACATGAGAAAAACATCAATACTTCAAATTACATGCTTGGGAGATGGCGTTATTCTGCACAGTACAATTCCCATTGAAAGCGTACTCTGGCATCACATAATTTGCATATTTTGTTTTACTTTTACATTACATTATGGCTTACATACAGCATCAGCACTCCATCTGAAACAAGTTTTTGATGCAACACCTGGGTTTTTGATCTAGCAGTAATAGGCCAAAACTGAGCATTGAAAGTAGCAGACACAATCTGAAGGCTTTTGAAAGGTATAAAATGGAAGCCTTCAATTATATACCAATTGGTAAACAGTGGTAAAACAGTTTTATACCATAGCATGTAATCTTCTTTTGTTCACTATCACATTGTATTGTCTACAGAGTTTAATAAATTGTCAACAAAGAAAACACTTCAAAACCAAACCCAATGTTTCAAAGATAATTCAGTTGTCATGCTGAAATACAAACTACAGTGCCATATTTCAGAATTATTGGTCAGACATATAGCACAGTAATGTAAGTGATTTTACCTGGCAGTGTACACACGATAGGATCGCCAAACCGATTGTGTGCAGGCCCCATAGGTTATTTAACCTTTGGTCAAAAAAATGAGAACTTTCTTTAAAATTGAACCGATGGACTGATAACCAATAGGTCAAAACCAATCGTTAGTATGCAAAAGCATCGGTTAAAAACCTGCGCATGCTCAGAATCAAGTCGACGCATGCTTGGAAGCATTGAACTTCGTTTTTTTCAGCACGTCGTGTTTTACATCACGGGTTCTGACACGATCGTTTTTTTAACTGATGGTGTGTATGCACGACAGACCATCAGTAAGCTTCATCGGTTAACCAATGACAACGGTCCTTCAGACCGTTCTCCTCTGGCGATCCTATTGTGTGTACGCGGCCTGAGGCCTCGTACACACGATCAGTTCATCTGATGAGAACGGTCCGAAGGATGTTATAAATCATAGGCTCTATCATTTACATGTAACTCTACTTCTGAAGTACCTGGTTGATCCTGTCAGACAATCACCTTTCGTCTTTGTTCTAAATTGACCACACAAAGCAAAGAAGCTGATCTGTTTTTGTATGGTCTGTTTTCATCATTTGGCTGACCATTCAGAGGTACAGGGCACTGTGCAGACACACAGAATGCCTGTTTTGGGTATATTGTTTATCCTCCATAACCAGTTAGGAGCTGGGGAAGTTTTCGTGTCCCTGTCTCTGTAACTCACTGTCGTGAGAACATAACAGGCTTGTGCTGGGTTAAGGTTTTCTCTGTTTGATATTGAGACTATCAAAGCAAATGTAGCTGTCTGGCCTTTTGTGTGGAGAGTTAAAATTCTCCTTTTATTCTGGGCTTGTTTTATATTTTAGGTAATTTGCAAGTTGGCCACATGGGAGAGCTCTCCTCGTTAATTTCTACTAGTGGTAAGAAATTTAATTTTTGCACCCCTTCTCTCTTCCCTAGGGCAGGACACTAATGAATAATTAGCATATCTCCAATCTTCCTGTGTCACACCGGGGGCAGAACTATGATACGCATGTGTGCTGCTTTCTCTTTATCTTCTGTTATTGGTTTCAAACAGTCTCCAGAAGCTTAGCCCTTAGGAATAACAGAGGTGGCGTACATCAACCATCAGGAAGGAAATAGAAGTTTCTCCATGGCAAAAGAGGTAGAGTGGAAACTGTTCTGGGCAAAATTTGTCATCCCAGTCTTGTTCTTTGTTTGCCAGGCAAAGACAAATGGCAGGTAGACTTCCTCAAACCTTCCTCTGAAACTTCTTTTAGAGGCATTTCTTATTATTCCTAAATGACCCAGGAGGTTGTGGTACACCAACCCACCAACCTATTAAGACCTTGGGAGGTTGCTCTATATGCTCATCAGAATCTTCTCTCACAAAAACTGATTCATCATCCTTTTTCTTGGACACAGCTGTTGAAGTCCAGGTTTCACACCAGGGTCATCTCTGAATCTGCGATCCCCTTCAATTTTGTTCAAAGTAGAGCTATTTACTAAAAGGTCTATCACTGAAAGTGGAAGGCATATGTCACTTTGTGTGAATCTCAGAACTTCCCCCCTAGGTGTTTATCTGTGGGATCCTCTACTTCCAAAATTTTGGTCTGGACTAGTGTTTGGCATCTCTACAGGGAGTCTCCTCTGTAGACCCCCCATTTGTGGGATCTGAATCTGGTTCTCTCTTTTTTCTTGATTAAGATCTCTTTTCTCTTGATTAAGTTTCTGCTTTTCACTTCAACTGGGACAATCTCCTTCAGTCCCAGTACATCAAAAGGTTGTTTGCTCCCATTGGCCAGACCTGATTTGGGCTGTGTTAGCCTATTTCTCAGCCACTGCTTCTTTCAAGAAGCCTGATTCCTTTTCTTAATCCCAGATGGATCATGTATGGTTATGAAAGCTTTTGGATCCACCACCATCTCTAGGTGGCTCAGACTTATAGTTTAAGGGATCAGTTTACACCCTATCCCATCTAGGTCCACTCTACTAGTTCTGTGCATGCTTCTTTTACGTTTTGGAATTAAGCAACTTTTCCCAAATTTTCAAGGTCTTCTGTTTTCATTTTTTGAATTCAGATATTTCCTTGGATCTATTGGCTTATACTTGCCACCCCTGGAACACTTTTGGTCATCCCAAAGGTTTTAGACTTCTTTTGTCACTCAATAGATGAGAAATATTTTTTTTTTACTCACCTTAAAGTCCTTTGCTTGGGGAACATTAAAGGACATGGGGCCAACCCTCATCAAGCTCTTGGTTCTACTTTACTGCAAAACTGAGGCATGCTGGTTATGGGGTTATCCTTTGCTTAGGAGTTTCGGTGTCCCTCAGTGGACTCCAGAAAAAGGATTTTCATAATGAATACAAAAAATCTTTATTTTATTAAGTGATAGAAGAGAATGTATGCTTAAGAAAGAGTGGAATTGGGGGGTTTCATCCCCCAAAATGTCATCAAAAATCGAAAGATTTGGGCAAAATGTGTTGAAATAAACATGGAAGGTAAAATAAGAGTGTTTTTTATTTAATTTTATTGTTCTACAGGCTCCATATAATTTCTGAGGGTTAAAGACTCTCCTTTCATCTATTCTGGACATGTTTTTGTGCCAACAACATACTCTCATTAGTCTCAATATTACACTGTTAAAATAAACTTATTATTAAAAACACATTTTTTCACAAAAATAAAAAAACACAGTGAAAAAGATTAAAGTGACAGTACAGAAAAGGAGATCACGTACAAAAAAAGGGGAAAAACACTATAAAAATAAAAACGATTTCCTTTAAATAGAAAAGAGTAGTAAAGAAGCTCACTGATCAGTGGAAAAATCTCAAATTTTTAAGGAAAATCAATTTAGCTGAAATCAGTCTGCTCATCCTATTTTATGGTCGTATGATTGTTAGATGGGAATGGTGGAGGGGACCACAAGATTGCACATAATGTCCTGAAATCCAGTGATAGCAATTATTATTGTCTTGTTGACACCTAATTAGGGCTTCATAGAAAATACAAATAAATCATATACTATATATCTACATGTGCTGCTTCTTTCTTGCAACCGGTGTGGGCTGCACTGCATTGTTTGAGTGGCATTTACACTCAGGTTAGAATAATACCAGAAACCATTTTCTCATATAGAGGTTCTAGTTGTGAAGAGATGACCCGTGTCAATGGGCAGGTGGCTAGTCATTGAGATTAAGCAAAGTGCAGAATCAAGCATTGGGGAAAAATAGGTTAGAAAATGTAAATGAAAATTGGAAGAATGCACAGCAAATTAATTACAAGTAAAAAATGTTTCAATGGTGAACTGACACTTTAAATGAAATAAATGAAGCTGAAAAGCAAGCAAGAGATACAGAAATATGATCGGTTTGTCTTTTCACGGAATCTGCCTTTTTTCAGTCTTGTGCCTACAGCTGTGATTGTTGAAGTGTGACTTTAATTTGCAGCACCATGCTAGGGTATTAATAGACAATTATTTATTGCAAATCTCAACCATTTATAATATTTACTATCTGACAAGATGTAAAATTTTGATCGAAATGTTAATATGTTCATGACATTGCATAATTTTTGCACCACGTCCAAGAATTTTTTTTTAACATCTCATGTAAATGAATCAGACTTTCTAGAGTAGGAAATTGTGTTTTAATGGATGATTGATTTACAGCTCAAAGTTAGAAAACTGTGTGCTCACTGAACTGTATTAGCAGGCTGCAATTGGCCAGACAAATATCTCTACAAAAGCTAGAGATAAAACTATGAAGGAATAGAGTGTGTCATTTCACATCGGAATGGAAGAGATGGAAATGTTGATATTTATGCTATTTCCTTTTCAGTTAAAGGTTAACAAGAAATTGCTGCAAAGGTTTTCTGTTCTTTTAATACTTAATTTAGACCTAAACTAGCCCCCGCCTCAGATGCATAAATACCTTGAACTGATGGCCATGACTTCCGACATTTATTTATATCCTGACTAGGGATGAGCCCGATGTTTGAGTCGAACATAAGTTCGCCTGTTTGCCGAATAGCGAACAATTTGGGGGTGTTAGCGGCAAATTCGAAAGCCGCGGAACACCCTTTAAAAGTCTTTGGGAGAAATCAAAAGTGCTAATTTGAAAGGCTTATATGCATGGAATCGTCATAAAAAGTGTTTGGGGACCTGGATCCTGCCCAGGGGACATGTATCAATGCAAACAAAAAGTTTTAAAAAGGCATTTTTTTTGGGAGCAGTGATTTTAATAATGCTTAAAGTGAAACAATAAAAGTGAAATATTTCTTGAAATTTCGTTCCTGGTGAGTGTCTATAGCAAGGATATGCAATTAGCGGACCTCCAGCTGTTGCAGAACGACAAGTCCCATGAGGCTTAGCAAGGCTATGACAGCCACAAGCATGACACCCAGAGACAGAGGCATGATGGGACTTGTAGTTTTGCAACAGCTGGAGGTCCGCTAATTTCATATCCCTGGTCTATAGTATGCCTGTTAAGTGGCAAAATGTTCCTGTGTTTAGAAAACTCCCTGCAGCAAAATGACATTTCTAAAGGAAAAAAGTAATTTAAAACTGCTTGCGGCTATAATGAATTGTCAGGTCCCGCAATAGAGATAAAAGTCCCCCCCCAGTCCATTACCAGGCCCTTTGGGACTGTTATGAATACTAAGGGGAACCCTGAACCAAAATGTAAAAAAAAAAATTGCGTAGGGGTCCCCCCAAATTCAATACCAGGCCCTTCAGGTCTTAAGGGGAACCCTGTGCCCATTTTTTTTTTTTAACAGAGGTTGCCCATTTTTTTTAAATCCATCCCTTCAGGTCTGGTATGGATATTAGGGGGAACCACGCGCCAAAATGTAAAAAAAATTACGTATGGTTCCCCCCAAAAATCCATACCAGACCCTTATCTGAGCATGCAACCTGGCAGGCCGCAGGAAAAGACGGAGGACGAGAGCGTGCCCCCCCCAAACCATACCAGGCCTCATGCCCTCAACATGGGGAGGATGCTTTGGGGTCCAAAGCACCATGTCCCCATGTTGATAGGGACAAGGGCCTCATGCCCACAACCCTTGCACGGTGGTTGTAGGGGTCTGCGGGAGGGGGTTTTATCGGAATCTGGAAGCCCCCTTTAACAAAGGGGACCCCCAGATCCCATGTGAATTGGTAACGGGGAAAAGTGTACCCCAACCGTTTTACAAAAAAAATTTAGACTGTCAGTTAGTAGGCAACCCAAATGCGGTACCGAATAGCTGAGTAGTATACATAGTCAGGTGATCAGGGTGCTGGCTGAGAAGCAAGGTCAAAAGATGTGCAAAAGGTCAAAGTTGGTATCAGGCAGAGGTGGAGTCCAAAGACAGTTAAAATTGACAATTGCTAGCAATCCAAAACATGAAGTGTTTGTAAATTTATCAATAAGAAATTCTCTTACCTAATTTAAACACAGCAAATTATTGATGAAGCTCAGGATCAATGCTACCATGGGTTCGAAGTTAATTCTTAGGAATCCAAGAGAATTTGACATTTTGGCTCTTGCCCTGAGAAAGGTGCTTGACCCTCGAAGAGCATCATCTCTAGATCTGGTGTTTCTGGACTTACAGGGTTCAAGGGCTAGTATCTGTGCCTGAGTTTGTGATATGCCATCTTTTTTTGTGGTTTGTGAGTATGTTTTTAGCTTTTACTTTTATTAAAGTTCCTTGAATAATGCACTAGGTGTTTGCGCCCTTTGTTCCTTTCTTGTTCAAGGCTAATTCTGCAGGTTCACAGTCCTTGTGTATTTCTAAATATAGAACTTTTGTATATGGTCTGTATATAACTTGTGTCTATAGTTCACTGCATGGGCTTTGAACTATGACCAGCTGGTTTGGAAGGGCTGACAAGGGGGCTTTGGGATAAGCCATCCACCTTACTATAAAGTACAGGGAACAGAGTAGCCTTATTGTCAGTGTATAATATGCTGCGATGGGTAGAGGATAGGGAAAGCAGACATAGGGAGAGATTGGGGTCAGCTAGGAAACTACTTTTATTGTGATTGTTAGCTATTTGGGCAATCAACCCCCTTTCTGAGTTTTTTGTCTTTAATTTTATCTACTGGTTGATTTGAGGTCAGCACTTTTCCCCTCTTTGAAAAAAAAAAGGTGTGGGAAGGTGTAGCATTTTGGGGTTTTCATTTTATTTAGAGCAGAGGTCAGCAACCTTTTTCCACTTAAGGGCCAAATTCAATGTATGTGAATGCATGGAGGGCCGCATTCACCTGCAAATAAATGAAGATAACAATTTGGACCCCTTTACATTACATAGCCCCTTCACCTCTGGACTCCCTAACATTACATAGCCTATGTATCTTTGGACCCCCCCTTTTTTTTAATTAAAAATAAAGTTTTATTGGAAAACGAAGCAAACATATCATATGACACATTTGTCATGCAGCAAGAAATACAAATACAATGCATACAACATTGAGCTACAAGAACAGGACAGATTACGGAATACCACCCGCCTATATGAAAGCAAAAGTATTCCTAGAAACAATGCTGCATTATATCACAAATAATATAATCAAGTGCAATAAACATGACTATCATTCCTGGAACGTCAACAAGAAATGAAAGAAGCATTGGTATGATAGTAGGGAAAACGTATAAAAACAAACATACACAACCCTAACGGTCAGGCCCGGATTTACTCCCTTTGCCGCCCCAAGGCCAGGTCCTTCAATTCCGCCCCCGCCTGCACAGTACAGGGGGGACATTATCCGCTGGGGGACTTTTTCGGCAGGACACTGAGAAGCGGGGGGTGGGGGGGGGGTTTTGCTGCCAAAAATGACATTGAGCATTGGGGGGTGCGGCTGCCAAAAATGACAAAATGACATTGAGAACCGGGAGGGGGGTTGCTGCTGCCGAGAACCATCTCACCTCCTCTTCCCTCTGTTTTTTCTCCTCTCACCATCCTGTAACGCCGTCAGCGTTACTCCTTCCACATGGAGCGCAGGCTTGTCACTTATGACAGCTGCGCTCCATTCAGACACACGTCCGCGTCACTTCCGGTGCGCGGACGTCTGCGCTCCACGTTGGAACGCGGAAGTGCGTTCCAGCGTGTGGCGCTCAGCTCAGCCACAGCCCGGGCTATTTAAACTCCCGGGAATGGCGGCAGGGTGTTCAGATATTCCTGTTGGACCCTGCCGCCACCTGGGAACCCGGAGCAAGCTACAGAGTCCCTGTAGCACCTCTCTTCACAGGACATCTGTTCAGAGACCCAAGACATCACTACTTACTGCTGGAGATTCACCACCACTGCTCACTACAGGCAAGATACCACCACCACCTGTGCGGAGTTCCTGGTACAGACTACCTCCTAAACCGCAAGTATATCTAAACCACACTACTGCTGTATAAAGATACCATCAACACCTGTGCGGACTTTCCTGGTACAGACTACCTCCTAAACCGCAAGTATATGTAATACCAGCTTGTTATGCTGACAGTGATTGCTATTATATGTCTGGACTGTATCTTTGACTCTATATTTGTTACCATATACTAGCACCAGATACAGCGGAGTACTTCATATTATTTATACCAGTGTGGTGATATCCTACAGTACCAGTATTTTCCACTACCTTTATTTGTTGCATTTACCTAGACGAGACTTATCCTTATAGTATCTGGATTGTGTCCATTAATTAAGCTTAAGAGGAATTAAGCTAATACGTTTATGTTTTACTTCCATTAGAGGATATGATGATATAACCCCAAACTCTTATTGTTCAGTGAGAGTGAACTGGTGGTTGATTTCTGATAAGCCTCTACAGCTGCGGTCTAAACTCTAAATAGAGTCTTCTCATTGTCAGGGTCATAACATAATATCCGAACCCCAAAATTAAAGGATATATATATATTTACATATATCTTTAAAATGGATCCAGCTGACCTTGCAAATCATTTAGTTGCACTCTCTCAAAGAGTTGATAATCTTACCAACAACATGAATGAGTTACGTATGCAGAATGATGCTTTAAGAGATCAAAATTTGGCACAAGCCAGGGAAAGACCTGAACCAAAGGCCTGTTCTCCGGAACCATTTTTTGGAGATAGAAAAAATTACAGACAATTCATTAGTTCATGCCGACTGATGTTTGAACTACGGCCACGTACTTATCATTCTGATAGGATAAAGATCCTCACATTAATTACTTATCTTAAAGGTGAGCCCAGGGTATGGGCTGACACCTACGTAGAAGAACACGGAGATCTCCTAGGAGATTTTGACACATTTCTTGATGAAATGTCTTTGTTATATGAAGATCCCAACAAACAGTTAACAGCTGAGAATTCAATCAGGAGTCTTAGACAGGGAAGGCGCCCTGTTGAAGATTTTATTTCAGAATTCAAATGTTGGTGCAGAGAAACTCAATGGTCTGATATTTCTCTCAGAAACCAGTTCCGTTTGGGTTTATCTGAGGCCATGAAGGATGAGCTTGCCCGCGTTGACCTACCCACTACTTTGGAAGATCTTATGCACCTCTCAGTCACTATTGATCGTCGCCTTCGCGAAAGAAAGACCGAACGTGCCACTACCTATTCTGTCACTCCCTTCAGGAGGTCTAGATCACCTCCCAAAGATTCTCCAATGGATCTTAGTGTTATTAAAGGACCTTTAACTTCTGCAGAGAAACAGCGCCGCAGAGCTAACAATCTCTGCCTATATTGTTCTGCTCCTGACCATATCGTTTCCACCTGTCCTCTTCTCAAGAAGAATTCAGAAGGTAATTTCTCCCACATTAGTAAATTAAATTCACCCGGAACCATATCTAATCATTATATTTTTGTTCCTCTCACCCTACAGTGGGATCAAGGAAAGATTTCCATTGAAGCAATGGTCGACAGCGGGGCATGTGGCAATTTCATTGACTCAAATGTTGTAATAGCAAATAAAATTCCCAGTGTGTTAAAGCAGATTCCAGTGTCACTCACATTTATTGATGGTTCTAACTCTTCTTTCGGTCCAGTTACATCTCAGACAGTTCCCTTAACAGTTTCTTGTGCCACTGGCCACACAGAGACTCTCAATTTTGATATTATTTCATCTCCAGTTTTCCCTATAGTTTTAGGTCTACCATGGTTGCATCTTCATCAGCCTACTATTCTTTGGTCCACAAGATCCCTTTCCTTACAGTCTACTTACTGTACAGAATTTTGTCATCCTCCATGTATCATCTCCTTCTCAGAAGTTCATCCTACTAATCTACCAAATTACTTACAAGATTTCGCTGATGTGTTCAGTAAGACTAACGCAGATAAACTCCCTCCACATAGGATTTACGATTGTCCTATTGACTTAATTCCTGACAGTCCTATCCCTACCGCTCGGATCTACCCCCTTTCACAACCAGAGCTTATACACCTAAAAGATTACTTGGATGAGAACCTTAAAAAAGGATTTATAAGGCCCTCCACTTCTTCTGCTAGTGCAGCTCTATTTTTTGTAAAAAATAAGGATGGATCACTTCGACCGATAATAGATTATCGATCCCTCAATAACATCACTATAAAGAATAGATATCCATTACCACTCATTCCAGAACTTATTGAACGTTTACAAACAGCTAAGATCTACACAAAGCTAGACCTCAGAGGTGCCTATAATCTGATAAGGATCCGCTCTGGAGATGAGTGGAAGACTGCTTTTAAAACTCGATACAGGCTTTTCGAGTATTGTGTAATGCCTTTCGGCTTATGTAATGCCCCAGCAACTTTTCAGTGGTTTATTAACGATATTTTTCATGATCTGCTTGACATTTGTGTTGTTATTTACTTGGATGACATATTAATTTATTCTGATACTCTGGAGGAACATCACAAGCATGTGCGTTGGATTCTGGATAGGCTCAGAATTCACTCTTTATATGCGAAACTTGAGAAGTGCGTCTTCAGTCAGACGACTATCTCCTTTCTTGGTTATCAAATCACTCCAGACGGAGTTCAGATGGACCATACTAAAGTGGATTGCATTTTGTCCTGGCCTTCTCCCCAGTCTAGAAAGGCCCTTCAGAGATTCCTTGGATTTTCTAATTATTATAGAAAATTCATTAAAAATTTCTCATTAATTGTGAGACCACTTACTAGTTTAACCAGTTCTAAGATACCTTTCATTTGGTCCAAGGAAGCACAGAAATCCTTTGAAACACTTAAGCTCAGTTACTCTTCAGCTCCCATTCTCCAACTTCCCAATCCAATGTTTCATTTCACGTTGGAAGTTGATGCCTCACATTTTGCCTTGGGTGCTGTACTTTCCCAACGACCCACATTATCACACCCACTACATCCTGTTGCCTTTTATTCCAGAACTTTATCACCAGCTGAAAAGAACTATCCGATTGGTGAGAAGGAACTGTTAGCAATAAAGGACGCTCTCGCAAACTGGAGACACCTTCTGGAGGGTTCTACACACCCCATCACTATTCTCACTGACCATCGTAATTTACAGCATCTCAAAACTTGTAAAACTCTTTCTGCCCGTCAAGTCAGATGGAGTTTATTTTTTGATCGTTTTGATTTTGTCATTTCATACCTCCCTGGTACTCAAAATATTAAAGCAGATTCTTTATCTCGTATGAATGAAGATCAATCCATGGACATTCCACCACTTTCCATTATTCCTTCCAACCGATTCATTGGAACAACTTTGACATTTAATAAGTTGCTCATTCAAACTCTTTCTAAAGACAAATCTCAACTCCCTAAAGGTTTACAACAGCAGTCTAATGGACTATTAACTTTCAACGACAAGATCTATGTTCCACCAAGTTTACAACTCATACTATTAAAACAACTCCACGATGCCCCACTTGCAGGTCATCCTGGTATTAGTAAAACCCTTCTTTTACTGAAGAGAAATTATTGGTGGCCCCATCTGACAAAGACTGTTCACGACTATGTGAGTTCTTGCCACACTTGTGCCATCAACAAGCATTCAAGGAAGCCACCCTATGGTTTATTAACCTCCATCCCAATACCTGATAGACCTTGGGATGTTATATCCATGGATTTCATAGTAGATCTTCCTAGATCAAATGGAGCTAACACCATCATGGTCACTGTTGATATATTAACCAAGATGGCCCATTTTGTACCTTTGAAAAAGCTACCTACTTCTCAAGAAACAGCAAGGGCTTTTGTATCTAATATTCTTAAATTGCATGGTCTTCCATCCCAAATCATTTCGGATCGTGGGTCACAGTTTATTTCCAAGTTTTGGAGAGCCCTTTGCCAAACATTACAAATAGATCATCGTAGGTCTACTGCTTATCATCCCCAAACAAACGGGCAAACGGAACGTGTCAACCAAACACTTGAACAGTATTTGCGCTGTTATTGCACTCATCTTCAAGATGACTGGGTTGACTTACTTCCACATGCAGAGTTTGCATATAACAATGCTTCCAATTCATCTTCTCAGTTTTCACCCTTTTACGCAAATTATGGGTTTCATCCTAATAGTTTACCTTCTACTTTTTTTCCAAATAATGTTCCGGCTGTTGAGAATTTCTTCTCAACCATAAAAAACACTTTAAACACTCTCCGTTCTAACCTAAAGGCTGCTCAAATTAGACAAAAAAAATATTATGACTCTCATAGAACAATATCACCTCCATACAAGATTGGAGATTTGGTATGGTTATCCACTCGGAATCTGCGACTTAATATTCCTTCAAAGAAACTTGGTCGTCAATACACAGGACCTTTCCCAATTTCTCACGTAATAAACAAAAATGCTGTTAGATTACTTCTACCTCCAGATTGGAAGATTCATCCATCCTTCCATGTTTCACTAATTAAGCCTTATAAATCTAATCCCTTTCCAAATAGAGATCCACAACCTCCTCCTCCAATTCAAGTTTTTGGTGAAACTGAATATCAGGTAGAGAAGATTCTTGATTCTAGGAAAAGAGGATCCTCTATTCAATATTTGATTCGTTGGAAAGGCTATTCTCCCACAGATGATTCCTGGGAATGTTCTTCAAATATTCATGCTCCTCGGCTCATTAAGCAGTTTCATCATAAATATCCTAATAAACCATCTCTCACTGGGCGCTCCGGAGGTGCCCCCTTGAGGAGGGGGGTATGTAACGCCGTCAGCGTTACTCCTTCCACATGGAGCGCAGGCTTGTCACTTATGACAGCTGTGCTCCATTCAGACACACGTCCGCGTCACTTCCGGTGCGCGGACGTCTGCGCTCCACGTTGGAGCGCGGAAGTGCGTTCCAGCGTGTGGCGCTCAGCTCAGCCACAGCCCGGGCTATTTAAACTCCCGGGAATGGCGGCAGGGTGTTCGGATATTCCTGTTGGACCCTGCCGCCACCTGGGAACCCGGAGCAAGCTACAGAGTCCCTGTAGCACCTCTCTTCACAGGACATCTGTTCAGAGACCCAAGACATCACTACTTACTGCTGGAGATTCACCACCACTGCTCACTACAGGCAAGATACCACCACCACCTGTGCGGAGTTCCTGGTACAGACTACCTCCTAAACCGCAAGTATATCTAAACCACACTACTGCTGTATAAAGATACCATCAACACCTGTGCGGACTTTCCTGGTACAGACTACCTCCTAAACCGCAAGTATATGTAATACCAGCTTGTTATGCTGACAGTGATTGCTATTATATGTCTGGACTGTATCTTTGACTCTATATTTGTTACCATATACTAGCACCAGATACAGCGGAGTACTTCATATTATTTATACCAGTGTGGTGATATCCTACAGTACCAGTATTTTCCACTACCTTTATTTGTTGCATTTACCTAGACGAGACTTATCCTTATAGTATCTGGATTGTGTCCATTAATTAAGCTTAAGAGGAATTAAGCTATTACGTTTATGTTTTACTTCCATTAGAGGATATGATGATATAACCCCAAACTCTTATTGTTCAGTGAGAGTGAACTGGTGGTTGATTTCTGATAAGCCTCTACAGCTGCGGTCTAAACTCTAAATAGAGTCTTCTCATTGTCAGGGTCATAACACATCCGCATGACAGGGGGGAACTCTCGATATGAAAGTAAAAGTGTCCTCTCCACTGCCGCCCATGGCCTTGTCTAGAATCCGGCCCTGCTAACGGTCACATGTAACACACGTCTATAATCATTTCACTCATCTTTGGACCCCTTTACATTTACACAGCCCCCCTGCACATCACACATAAAGTGTGACAATTTAGATTTTTTTTTTTTAAACACAATATTTTGTACTTTTTGCTGTAATAAATAGCCCCAATTTTTTTAAAAAAAGCATTTTTTTCCCCCCAGTTTAGGCCGATATGTATTCTTTTACATATTTTTGGTAATAAAAATCACAAAAAGCGTATATTGATTGGTTTGCGCAAAAGTTATAGCGTCTACAAAATAGGGAATATATTTATGTATTCTTCACTAGTAATGGTGGCGATCTGTGATTTTTATCGTGACTGCGAAATTATGGCAGACATATCGGACACTTTTGACAAATTTTTGGGACCATTGGCATTTATACAGCGATTAGTGCTATAAAATGCACTGATTACTGTGTAAATGTCACTGGCAGGGAAGGGATTAACACTAGTGGACAATCAAGGGGTTAACTGTGTTCCCTAATGTGTGTTCTAACTGTAGGGGATGGGACTCACTATAGGAGATGACAGATCGTGGTTCCCAGCTTGTAGGAATTTACGATCTGTTTCTCCTCTCCTCTCAGTACAGGGATGTATGTGTTTACACACACACGTCCCTGTTCTTCCTCTTGTGCCCACGGTCGCTAAGTAATAATAATACACATGACCGAGGAACTCGATGGGCGAAACACATCGTTTTCCTCGTCGAGTTCCTTGTTAAGCTGTCGAGGAACTCGACAAGGCAAGTTTCTCCATTCCAGTCGAGGAAATAGAGAACTTGCTCTCTTTTTGGCTCGTCGAGTTTCTCAACAGTTTCCTCAACGAAAATGTACACACAACCGATTTCCTCGGCAAAAAAATATCTCCCAGCAAGTTTCATGCTGGTTTTTGCCGAGAAACTCGGTCGTGTGTACGAGGCCTGAGTTATGTGATCAGCGGCAAGCGCTCAGATGTTTTATACTAATGGCAGGCTGACATTGGCCGCTGCTGTTCACGTGACCCTGTCATTCCAGCAGTAAGAATATATGCGGACAGCAACAGCTGCTGTCAGCCTTCTATTATTTTAACCACTTGCTTACTGGGCACTTTTATCCCCTTCCTGCCCAAGCCAATTTTCAGCTTTCAGTGCTGTCACAGACCAATTTGGGATGACTGTCATGCAGACCAATTTGATGCAGTGTGCGGCGTATGGTCTGAGCACTGAAAGGCTGACCCCCCACCCCTTCAACCTCTGCAGCAATTGTGGCAGCCCTCATACATCTATTTCTCAAAGACAACCTCTAAATATGACGCTGAGCACATGCACTCAACTTGTTTGGTAGACTATGGCGAGGCCTGTTCTGAGTGGAACCTGTCCTATTATACCGCTGATTGGTCTTGGCCACTGTGCTGCAGCTCAGTTTCAGGGTCTTGGCAATCTTCTTATAGCCTAGGCCATCTTTATATAGAACAACAATTCTTTTTTTCAGATCCTCAGAGAGTTCTTTGCCATGAGGTGCCATGTTGAACTTTCAGTGACCAGTATGAGAGAGTGAGAGCGATAACACCAAATTTAACACACCTGCTTCCCATTCACACCTGATACCTTGTAACACTAATGAGTCACATGAGGGAAAATGGCTAATTGGGCCCAATTTGGACATTTTCACTTAAGGGTGTACTCACTTTTGTTGTGTGTTGAGTTATTTTGAGGTGACAGCAAATTTACACTGTTATACAAGCTGTACACTCACTACTTTACATTGTAGCAAAGTGTAATTTCTTCAGTGTTGAAAAGATATAATAAGATATTTACAAAAATGTGAGGAGTGTACTCACTTTTGATCAGATACTGTATGTATTACTTTTTTTTGTTGGCAGTGTCCCCTTTGGTGTTGTTTTTGCACCTCCAATTTGCTACACTTGGATCCCCATTATTATTATGTGGGCTTCTGAAGATAGCTTTTTGGCCTCTGGTGGACCGCTTGTCCCTCCCCCAGTACACCTACACACCATCGGTTAAAAAAAACGATCGTGTCAGAACGCGGTGACGTAAAAAAAACGAAGTTCAATGCTTCCAAGCATGCGTCGACTTGATTCTGAGCATGCATGGATTTTTACCCGATGGTCGTGCCTACTAACGATCATTTTTTTGCTATCGGTTAGGATTCCATCGGTTCAATTTAAAACAAGTTGTCTTTTTTTTAACCGATGGTTAAATAACCGATGGCGCCCACACACGATCGGTTTTGACTGATGAAAACGGTCCATCAGACCATTCTCATCGGTTTAACCGATCGTGTGTACGCGGCATAAGTCCTACTGAATTTACGAATGAAAATCTCTGATGGGGCATGCACACGAACGGAATATCCGATGAAAAATTCCGTCTGACTTCGGCGTTAGCTTTTGAACTCCTCTTATCCACAGGTATATAGGTATATACAGCCTCGGCAGCTACTAAACACCGTAAACCTCATTTGTATTTTTATCTGAAATTAAAGATCTTGAGGGCTGCTACCTCATTCTTATTGGATACATTTCTGATGTTGTTGTAACCATTGTAACATATTATGCTCCTAATAAACATACATTATCATTTCTTTCCTATCTTTTTCACGTAATTCTTTCACACAAGTTAGGTACCTTCAAATCCTGCTGACCATAGGGCAAATCAACACATAAATGTGCTAGAACTGCAAAAACCCACAGGATTTGTCTTGGTATCACCGACCCTGATTGTCATCTCTAGTAGAAATGTATCAAGCTGCAATTAGCTGTGCTGATAAAAGAATAATGTGTGGATATATAAAGTATTACCTTCTTCAAGTGAGCTGCATTTATAGGTCGTAACATTTTAATAGAGGCACATACAAATCATCCTAAATGCATTTCAGCAAAATCTCATTATTTCACTACTCTGATTTCTTAGCATTTGTATTGTTTCCCAGGTCATTATTCTGCTAAATTTATCAGAGGTACCTTAGATCAATAAATGTTATTTCCTTTGAAATGTATTTATTATAATTTGCATCCACTAATAGCACAATATTACCAGCCAATTTGCAAACTTTATGAAATATTTTTTTTCATTCAGTTGATGTTAAAGCAACTGCAAAGTCACCTGCAGAAATATTTATATTTATGTTCATCCAGTACTGAGATTTGCATAGCTCAGCCACTCAGCACATCCAAATTGGTGATTTGACATTTTTGGGCTATTAACAACTTTAGCCCCGGAAGAATATATCCCCTTAATGACCAGAGCACTTTTTACAATTTGGCATTGTGCTGCTTTAACTGGTAATTGCGCGGTCATGCAATGCTGTACCCAAACAAAATTTGCGTCCTTTTTTTCCCACAAATAGAGCTTTCTTTTGGTCATCTCTGGGATTTTTGATCACCTCTGGGATTTTTATTTTTGTTGTTGTTTTGTTGTTCTGTGTTTGGCAGAAGAGAGTCATATGACCTTGACTGCTGTGTAAATCACAAACCCACAAAGTTGGTACACCTGAGTCCTCACTGGCTGGGTACCATGTCATTACACTCTAGACCAGGGGTCTCAAACTGGCAGCCCTCCAGCTGTTGCAAAACTACAAGTCCCATAAGGCATTGCAAGGCTGACAGTTACAAGCATGACTCCCACAGGCAGAGGCATGATGGGACTTGTAGTTTTGCAACAGCTGGAGGGCCACCAGCTTGAGACCCCTGCTCTAGACCTCTCTGACTGGCCTCCATGTTGGCATTGACAGCAAAGCTTCTAGTGGTGCTGTCAATCAACACAGCATGACTAGGGGCATGGCAGCTAAACTGCATGGAGTGCCTGTATCTGTCCCAGGGAGGCAAACTGAGCACTGACCTCCTTCAGTGCTTGTCATGGTCAGATTGCAACAGTAAAGAAGGGAGGCTGCCAGGATCCCAGGGTATTTCACTGCAAGCAAGGGGTAACATAGACTTTAAAAGAATAGTTCATCTTTACCAAAAAAAATGCCTATGCAGGTGAGGGGGTGTCTGTAAATAAAAGTAAACTGTGCAGCTTTGACTAAAGTTGGATCATAAGCATGCTATAGGTGTAGGCTATTTAACCATTTGTGGACCACCTAACACCGATATACGTCGACAGAATGGCACGGCCCGGTCCAAAGCTCCGTGACCGCGCCCACGGGACCCGATCGCCGCCGGTGTCCTGTGATCGGGTCACAGGAGCTGAAGAACGGGGAGAGGTGAGTGTAAAAAAACTTTCCCCATTCTTCTCTGTGGCTTGTCGCTGATCGTCTGTTCCCTGTTATAGCGAACGACAATCAGTGATGTCACACGTCCAGCCACGCCCACTACAGTAAGAATCACTCCCTTAGGGCACACTTAACCCCTTAGCATTTTTCGCAGAGAAAATGACAATGGTCCGAAAAATGTGTCAAAGGTGTCCGATGTGTCAGCCATAATGTCGCAGTCACAAAAAAAAATTGCTGATGGCCGCCATTACTAGTAAAAAAAAAAATGATTAATAAAAATGCAATAAAACTATCCCCTATTTTCAGTAAACGCTTATTGCGATTTTTTTTACCAAAAATATGTAGAAGAATATGTATCGGCCTAAACTGAGGATTTTTTTTATATATTTTTGGGGGATATACATTATAGCAACAAGTAAAAAATATTTCATTTTTTTCAAAATTGTCGCTCTATTTTTGTTTATAGCGCAAAAATAAAGACGGGCAGAGGTGATCAAATACCACCAAAAGCTCTAGCTCTATTTGTGGGAAAAAAAGGACGCCAATTTTGTTTGGGAGCCACGTCGCATGACCACGCAATTGTCAGTTAAAGCGACGCAGTGCCGAATCGCAAAAAGGGGCCAGGTCCTTTACCTGCATAATGGTCCGGGTCTAAAACCTGTCTGAAAAAATCCCAGCGATAGCATCATCCTTTCCAGCCTTGTTGCTAGGATATTGCTAAGACAGTCCCAGCCGTTACTGCTCATCTCCATCACAGGAACAAACTCTTAAACCCTCACACATATGTGATCTACTCATCTGTCGCAGCATTGCTGAGATCAGAGCTACTGTTACGGGAGAGAGAGAGATCACATGTGAGGAATTATAAATCAGCTGGGAATGTCTTGGAAACATCCTAGCATAAAGGGGGAAGGGTAAGTACCATTTCTGGGAGTTTTTCGGCAAGGCTTTGGGAGGTATGTAAATGGCCTACACCTATAGCAAGGACAATCTTTAACTTTGGTCAAAGCAGAACAGTTTGTTTTAATCTACAGGCACCCCTTACCTGTATAGTCAGTTTTTTGGTAAATATGAACTAACTTTTTAAGTGATACTGAGGTCCCTTTATTTGTGGTATTTAAAAATATGTTTTTCATCTCTTAATTCATTGTTTTTTTTATTTAGTTTCTTCCTTGAGTTAAACTTTAAACTGGATTTCCAGCCCTCATAAATACAATGTATTAGGCGGGAGCTTCTGACCCTTTCATAAAAAGAAGTCCAACCTTCGACTGTTGGAAATGATAAAGTCACTTTTTTCTTGCAATGTCTGCTTTGGGTGTAATAAGAAAATGCAATTACATGATTTAGGTAAATGTTTGCTCTGTAAACATAATTATAGCTCAGAATTTATTCTGCTGAGAATGTGAAGTGATATGAAAAGACAAAAAAAGAAAGTACAACAATCTTGTCCATTAAAGCATATGTATTGTCAAATTCTAAAATCATATATTCACTTAATTCACTCAATTATTTCTAGCCTACTTCTATTAATCTGAACGTAAAGACTCCACGCCTTTGGTCTCATCCTACCTATCCAACCGCACCTTTAGCATTACTTAAAATTATACTTCCTCCTCTCCTCTTCCTTTCTCTGTCGGGGTCCCCCAAGGTTCTGTTCTTGGACCTCTCCCATTCTCGTTCGACACCTCCTCCCTGGGTGAGCTGATTGCCTTCCACAGCTTCCAATACCATTTCTACGCCAACGACACCCACATGTATCTCTCTACCGCTTAGCTCACTCCCTCAGTCTTCTCACATATCATACATTTACTAACAGACATATCGGCCTGGATGTCACCCCACTTCCACAAACTCAATATATCCAAAACAGAGCTCATAATTTTTCCTCCCCCACGCGCCTTTTCCACTGATCTCTCTGTCAAGTTAGATGGCACAACTATCAGCACATCCCCACATGCCAAGGTTTTACGCGGTGACGTACAACGCTATGATGAGCCAAGAAAAATGAAGTTCAATGCTTTCGAGCATGCATCGGCTTGATTCTAAGCATGCATGGTTTTTAGTTTGTCGGAATTGCATCCAGACGAACGGAAATTCTAAAGAAATTTAATCGGAAAAATTTAGAACGCGTTTTCTATCTAATTCCGTCTGAATTTCCGATGGAAAAAGTCTGATAGGGCATATACACAGACCGAAATATCAGATGAAAAGCTTCCGTCTAGCTTTTTCCGTCAGAAATGCCGCTCATGTGTACAAAGCATTGTGGACTCTGATCTATCCTTTCAGCCCCATGTCCAATTACTGGCCAAATCTTTCTGTCTCAACCTCCACAACATCTCCAAAATACTCCCCTTCCCAACCAATGACACCACAAAGCTCCTAGTTCACGCCCTGGTCATCTCCTGTCTCGATTATTGCAATTCCCTTCTCATCGGCTTAGCTTTACATAGGCTATCCCCCCTTCAGTCCATCATGAATGCTGTAGCCAGACTCATCCACCTTACCAACCACTTAGTGACTGCTACTCCTCTCTGCCAATCCCCCCCATTGGCTGCCACTCACTCAACAAATTAAATTCAAAATATTACATAGCTATCCACAATTTGGCCCCCAGCTACATCACTAACCTAGTCTCAAAATACCAAACTAATCATTGTCCTTTTTCCTCCCAAGGCCTCTCTAGCTCCCTCGTCACCTCCCCCCACCTCCCATGCTCTCCTCCAGGACTTTTTCCGAGCCTCTCCCATTCTATGTAACTCTCTATCCCAATCTGTCCAATTATCTCCTATTCTGTTTGCTTTTGGACAATCCCTAAAAACCCTCCTCTTCCTAGAAGCCTATTCTGCCCCACCTAACAACTGTACTTTTGTTTTCTCTATCAGTTCATTCCCCACAGCTATTACCTTTTGTATCACTTGACCCTTCCTCCTAGATTGTAAGCTCCAATAAACAAGGCCCACTGACTCCTCCTGTATTAGACTGTATTGCAACTGTACTGTCTAATCCTGTATAATCATAATAATAACGTGATTGGAATTTGTAAACTTACTTTGTGAAGATCCCCACACATCTTCTGTGACATGTATTCACTATGCCCAGTGAGTAGGCACTGCTGTGTCAAACATTTCACAGAGTCTGCTTTCTGTAATTGAAAGTAAGCAGAGGAAAAGCTGAACGTGTGCAGGGAAGTTGTGGAAAGAGATGGCCAGCAGAGAGGCAGCACTAACAAAATGAAATGAGATTTTCTAAGTAGACTTATGTTGAATTGTCAAAAACAACTATTGTTTGTATTGCTATTACAATTCTGGTGTTATAAAATGAAAGTATATGTTCTGATTATAGAACTCCTTTAATGAAGAAAAGTTTAATAATAAAATCATATTGGATGCATTCACATGGGCATTGACTCTTTTTTTCTCTTTGCTTTCCTCTTTTTGGGAGTTTTACTATAATTCTAAGGTATGTATGTATTATTTCGAAATAAGCCCTATTTATTAGCAGTTCGTTTAGAAGTAATTCCTCCTGTTTTGGTCTCCATTGCTTTGATATCATTTTTTTAGTAGAATTTTTGTTTTCCGGTCCATGCATGGTTCTCCTTCCCGGGGAGCTCTGGTACAGATTGGTGGTTCCCAGGCAATATACTATGCTTGATAATTAATAAAGAAAGGTATTTATAATATTTGTATGTAAAGTGCATTAAAATTAGATTGTTGGAAGTAAATATTGATTTACAGTTTGTAGTTTCACAGCACCTGAAGAAGTGGAGTTTGTGGTACCCAGAACACGCGTTGTGATCTATCGTGGAACTCCCACTTAGGAAAACTCTTTTGAACACCTTCAGTATTGTATTTGTACAATCAAAAAAGTAAACACTAATGTGTACCGTTAGTGACTGTTACAAGATTTGCTGCCATATGAGACAGCGGTCCTACCTAAACAGAAGTAGTAACCGGCTGGAGGCCTTCCACTGTATAGCTTTCTACTTATAGAAATCTAAGGCCTCGTACACACGACAGAGTTTCTCGGCAGAATTCACAGAGAAACTCGGTCAAAACCCGGATTCTGCCGAGAAACTCTGTCGTCTGTACAGTTTTGGCTCGATGGAGCCGCCGAGGAACTCGACGAGAAAATAGAGAACATGTTCTCTATTTTCTCGTTGTTCTCGTTGTTCTATGGGAGAAGGCGGCCCGCCGAGCTCCTCGGCGGCTTCATCCCAAAACTCGACGAGGAACTCGACGTGCCAAGCACGTCGAGTTCCTCTGTCGTGTGTACGGGGCCTCAGAGTCTGCCAATTGTCATTGCATCTACTTAAAGGGTCACTAAAGGAATTTTTTTTTTTTAGCTAAATAGCTTCCTTTACCTTAGTGCAATCCTGGTTTCATGTCATCATTGTTTGTTTTTGCTCAGATGTTGATCTATGGCTTGTCTCTTCTCCCCACTTCCTGGTTGTCTGTTTGAGAAAAGACACATAGAGCGAGGATTCCTGATGTGGGGAGTAACGTGCTCTCTCCCTCCTCTGTACACTACATCTCTGCGTCTGGACGCTGTGTATGTCTTCCAGACTGCAAGGAGGTGTGAATTACTGGGTGTGTCTGTAACACCCCAGCACCTCCTCTCTTTCATTAATTACAGCCGAATGGAAGGGGGTGGGTGCGCTCTGCCTCCTCCAGCCCCCTCTCTCACTGTGCCCACCCACACTTCAGCCAGCCTGTGTGATCCATCGTTGGGTGGTATAGTGGGCGGGCTATTCAAATCTTTGCACAGAGCACGCGTCCCGGTTTTTTAACAGCGCATGCGCGATGCGCAAAGGATACCGGGGAATGTAGTTCCCAGCATGACGTCGACGTCGCTCTCATGAACGAGCGGCGAGAATCAGGAAGTAAAAGGCAGAAACAAAACCAGATAGATGCAGGTAAGAGATACAATGGAATTTAATCGCTCTTCACTATTTTGTTTTAAAAAAATCACTAAACTATTATGACTTTATAGAATACCACAGGGCATTTTAACAAATACATTTTTTTCCTTTAGTGATCCTTTAAGGGTGTCCTGGCCCTAAGCCTCTCTCCCAAAGTTCTTGTTCAAAAGACAATAAATCTCTTTGCATTCAAAAAGTGTCTGGCGCCCATCACTTCAGCTTGTATTACACCCACCATGCCTTGTAACCCACTCTACAGAGAAGGATGTCAGCTCTCCCTGCCTCTGGAGGTTACCATTAGGCCTTTAGGGGTTGGGGCCCTTGCTACAAATGTATCTGCGTTTGTAATGGTGTTGGTGTTCATTTTATATTTTGTATATTGTGCCTTTTACACAAGTTTTTAAGAAATCCTACCAACTTTAGTTGGTGAAGTCATAAGTTACCTAGCTGACTAATAGGCTGTGTACTGACAGGCAGCCTTTCTAGACAAACATGCCTCATTTAGATAAATATAAAACAATCATCTGGCAGGAACCGCTCCGGCTCTTGCCAATCAGTGTTGTTGAGGAAAGAACATAGCCTTTCACTGCAGTACCGCTATAAAATGGAAAGTGTTTAAAACCAGCAGATGGTACTCTGTGCAGTGCATGGAATAAAACAGAGAATTAAGGTGCCCTAAGGTGTGCATAGGAAAGGCAATTACATGAAACAAATGGGCCCACGGCCTAGCTGACGTTCTAGTATGCTACACAGGAGACAGATAGTACATCTGGTGAACAGATTTTATCACACACTAGAAAGCCATAAAGCGCCCCGTCCAAGTTCAGACCTTGGTCTCCCAATGACATTTTACCTGGCTTGGCATTCACTCTGCCTCAGTTTAAAAGGTGCTGTAATCTGCAAATTGTGATTTAAACAACTTCTTGCCATAGTGCTCTAACGAGTCCCACTTTCAGACAGCTTTATAAAAAAAAGTAGAGGGTTCCCCTGGAAGCATATGAGGTGGTCCAATCAAGAGCGTGTTTTTTTTGCCTTGATACTATATATCAGGTCCTAGACGTCCAGGTGATAAAGTTACACCTTTACAACCTGCTTGTGAATTTTCAGGACCGGATTTGTTTTTTCCTCCCCCAATGGGCAGTTTTTCTGTGCTGGCCTTCCCCATGCATAATATTAGATGCTCTATGTAGTCGTAAAAAAAGAAGAGGTGATCCCATTTGTACTAAATATATAGAAACATTTCAGTGTGAGAAAAGCATATGGCTTAATGTTTATATTGTGATAACATGCTTCGCAACATCTGGGAATGATAATTTGGCGCATATTCTAAACCTGTCATGAGAGGCATTGGAGGCTACTATTGCTGAACTCCTGCTGAAAATGCAAGTTGCTCGGCTGTTATGCGGACCCAAAAGCATCAGTACTTAATCAAAGACTGTCCTGGAAGTATGCAGGTGAGAAAAGTTGAACAAATGCTTAAAGCGGAGTACCGCCAATTTTTTTTTTTTAAGTCAGCAGCTACAAATACAACAGCTTCTGACTTTTAATATTAGGACACTTACCTGTCCAGGGCACCCGCAATGTCCTCACCCAATATCCATCTGTCCCTCGGTTCCCAGGTAGAGGTGCTGGCATCTTCAGTAAGGGAATCAGGAAGTGAAGCCTTGCGATTTCACAGCCTGGTTCCCTACTGCGCATGCGCAAGTCGTGCCGCGCATCCTCACTGGTCCCTGCTGTCTTCTGTGACCTGTGTGTCTCCCAGAAGACAGCAGGGGGCAGCGGAGGGACCGGTCTTGGCGTAGATCGCCGCAGATTCTGCAGCGATCTATGCCCGGAAGTGGGAGCAAATACCTGTATTATACAGGTGTCTGCTCCCCTCTCCCCCTGAATGGTTCCAAAAGTGATACTGGAGGGGGGGAGTAATCCGAAAAGCGGAAGTTCTATTTTTGGGTGGAACTCTGCTTTAAGTCAAACTTAAATAATAATAAATAAATGATATATGCTGTATGTATGTATATATATAGATATATATATCTATAGATATATATCTATATACTGTATATTCAATGAAGTAGAGGAAAGCCGCACCCGGTCTGTAATTAGTGCTAGCAAACAGGTCCCACCGACCTTCTATATGCGAAAAAGTCCAAAGGTTGCTGCACTTAAAAAAATCGCTTTATTTGTTAAATAATTCAAGAAGAGTTACATATTCCAGTTTTCATAAAAAGATGTATATGTATGTAGAGAGGTAAACTATGACAGAATCCAAGTTGCTCTCTCTTGAAGAGTTCCTTTTAAAAACCTAGAGCATTACAATAAACAAACACTCCAGTTATAATAGACCATATGCATATTGGGCAAATGGTTAGTGTGCAAAGGACCTCCCCTCCCTCTTCTTCTCCAGATGGGACACTAACATACCTGTCCATTGGGAGACAGTCCATTATATTGCGTCACTCAATCTGCTGGCCTGAGGCCCTACAACCAAGCTACAGATCTGCTAAGTGAAGGTCAGGGGTAGCAAGGTTCTTCCACGTTCTCCCTTGTGAGTCTAAACAGAATCCTCCTGGCAGCCCTGCCCTGCAAAGGGCTCTCCCACTCTTGCATACAGGACTTTGACCTACACATGGTGTTGGTCAGTGGTGTCCTATTCCTATTAATGAACTCACTGGCCCCACCCACAGCAGCTTATAAAAAGGGCACAGACTCCACCCATTAAAGCACCAAGGGAGTGGCACTACGCCAACAAGTGCGCTTAAGGTTTAGCATGACTGTCAAGCAACTATCCTTTTTCTAAATGGTAAACCCCATGCTTATCTTATGGCAGGTTTACTTCAAGACCAAACTATTTAGGCATCATGCATACTGGATGTTAAAATGGCAGTAGCATTAGCTGTAGAAAGCTGTAGCTATAGAATGAGTTTTGCAGTGTGTTTAAGTGTTTTTTAGCCTTTTTTAGCTGTAGTGTTTATTAACTTTTTTTTTTTTTAGCAAAACTATGCTCCCTCAAAAGTTTATGGCTCAAAAATGCTGATAAATGCAGAACAGTCATGTTTTTCAGCATTTTTCAGCTTTTATCAAATTTAGAGTTGTTACAGCTGAAAAACTCCTCCTAAAACCCACTAGTTCTGTTTTTTTTCCAGCCAGAAAACACCCCTGCCAAAAAAACGCTGATAACAGCCTATGTTTGCATGGACACATAGGATAACATGCTGGAGACTTTACTGGCTGTAGAAAAAAATATCTGAAGACAAAAACAGCAGCTTTAAAAACGTCCAGTGTGAATGAGGCCCTAGGCTTGCAAAAATCTGTATTTTGGAAAGCTAAATGGTATAAAAAACACATTTCTTTCCTAGTAGTTAAATGTTAATGCCGCGTACACACGACCGATTTTATTATCATGGAAAAAAACAATGTTTTTCTCGACGTGATACTTGTCGAGCCTGCCTTGCCTACACACGATCGTGAAAAAAATGCTTGAGCAAAGCGCGGTGACGTACAACACGTACAGCGGCACTTTAAAGAGGAAGTACCATTCGGATGGAGCCAAGCTTTGGGCTGCTTTTGCTGATTTTGTGTTAGTAAAAGTTTGGTGAGAGATGATTCGCGCTTTTCAGTCTGTTACAGCGTGATGAATGTGCTATCTCCATTACAAGCGCTAGTTTGACCAGAACGAGTGCTCCCGTCTCATAACTTGCTTCTGAGCATGCACGTTTTTTTCCTGTCGTTAAAGCCTACACATGACCATTTTTCACGACGTGAAAAACGACGAGAAAAATTAGAGCAGGTTCTTCTGTCGAAGTCGGAAGTGACGAAACGCGTCAGGGCGTGGCTACAACAGCGCAACAAGGAAGCAGAGTTGCGTTCCACAGCTGACCAGCCGGATTCAACCATCACAACATCACGCTCCATAGGACCAGTGCGGCCTCTGGCGTTGAAAGGACGGCGGTGACTGCTGTGATATCTCTCTGCTTACCTTATCTTTTGGCTCATTTACAAGTGATTTCTCTGTACGGGCATTACCATCGGGGATCTATATATTACACATAGTGAGTTTTGATATTTAGATTACTGCACTATTATCTGTGTCTGTGTCTATCTGTCTCATTACATGTGTCCCCCTATGATCATCCGTGACAGAGTTTGAGGACTGAGAGTGATGTACTCAAGGGACCAATAACTTACATTGTTCCTGGCTGTGGTAAGCTCCACCCCTGCAGGGGAGATATTCCACAGTTTTCAGTTTCCTTACTTCTTTGGGTGCACTCATCTGATCGGTGTAGGGTGCACTTAACACCTTTCAAGTGATCACTCCACACATCACTTTTTCAGATCCTCTTTTTAAGCTCCTTCATGAGCTATCTTTACCACTCTTTTTAGCGCTGTTTTATCATTTTTGAACTTTTTGATTCTTTTATATTTGATACTTGGTTTTATTCTAAATTTTTAATGCCCATTTTTCACGTTGAGAAAAATGCTTTGGAGCCTACACATGATCGTTTTTAATGACCAATTAAAAAAAAATTTCTCGTCATGAAAAACGGTCGTGTGTACGTGGCATAAAGTCCCTTCAAGACTTTTTTTGGAGTGTCCTCCAGTGTACCTGCCACCCCTTACCATAACTATAGGTATGGTTATCATAAAAGTAGTCATTAAGTAATAAAAGCATTTCAGCACTTGTGTGTACATATGTTTGTATTTCTGAAGCAATTTGTAATGTTTTTTTACCTTTATTTATCTGTCCCAGCTATCTGTCCCAGCTTACAATTCCAAATTCATAAAACACATTTAGCTGGATTCATGTACAGTTATGACGGCGTATCAGTAGATACTCTGTCGTAACTCCGAATCCGCGCTGTCGTGCATTTAAGCGTATGCTCAAACTGAGATACACTTAAATGTTGCTAAGATACGACCGGCGTAAGTCTCCTACGCCGTCGTATCTTAGCTGCATATTTACGCTGGCCGCTAGGAGCGTGTATGCTGATTTACGCCTAGAATATGTAAATCAGCAAGATACGCCTATTCTCGAACGTACGCTCGACCGTCGCAGTAAAGATACGCCGTTTACGTAAGGCGTTTTCAGGCGTAAAGATAAACCACTAAAAAGATGGCGCAGCCAATGTTAAGTATGGACGTCGGACCAGCGTCGTATTTTTCACGTTTTACGTCGTTTGCGTAAGTCGATTCAGAATAGGGCTGGGCGTAGGTTATGTTCACGTCGAAAGCATTGACTATTTGCGACATGATTTGGAGCATGCGCACTGGGATACGTCCACGGACTGCGCATGCGCCATTCGTTCGAAGCGTCATTTACGTAAGGTCACGATTAATTTCCATAAAACACGCCCACCTCTTCCACACTTGAATTAGGCGAGCTTACGCCGGCCAATTTACGCTACGCCGCCGCTACTTACGGAGCAAGTGCTTTGTGAATACTGCACTTGCCTCTCTAACTTGCGGCGGCGTAACGTAAATAACATACGTTACGCCCGCACAAAGTTAAGCCGCCGTACGTGAATCTACCTAATTTTCTCCAAAAATGCAAAGCATTCTCTGATTGGAAAAGGTGGAGATTGTGATCTTCCTGCCTGACCTCTTCATTGGTTCACTGTAAATTGCCAAGCCTGGAATTCAGCTTTAAATGTTTAGTTATTTTAATTGTATGAATTTTTGTCCTACAGTAATTTTATATAAGCCACTAAAGTTTTGATTGAGTTGTTTTGACAAAGATCAGTGCAAAAAGAATTAACGCTTCATTAACCAATCGCATTTCAGATTACGGGCAATGAGATCAGTGAGTGGTGACCTCTAATTAGTTGCTATTTGTTGCACATCTTTATTGCCTAACTGTTAGCACTCTAGATTTTTCTTGTATGGACTTTATGTATCACCAATTAGATGTGATTTACCTTATCGTGCACCCCTTGTATAGCCTTTCTTACCATTGCCCATTAAAATGATGCCATATTACAACATCAGATTGGCAGCACAGTATGCTCAGAGGTTATATAACCAGAATAAAGTGACAACACGACTGGGTTAAAATGCCTCATAAAACTTCTCATTTAGTAAGCTGTCTCCTGCCATATGGCCCTTCCAGTGCTGGTATATATCTGTCACAGTCCTTTCAAGTTTATAGGCGGTAACATGTTTTTCTACCTCTTTCAAAGCAGAAGACAGCTGATAATTATGTCTGGTAATCTAATAACACACAATCATCCGCTGAATTCATCCAATTAAAATTCATTATACACTATGATGTTATAGCAGCAATTGTTGAACATTTGTTGATTCCCGTAAACTGGATGTAAAATGTAGACATATATTGCAGAGATCACCAAAAACCATTGCCAAGCAGCTGTGCTCAGTATATCAACATTCATTCATTTTAATACTTTATGGTAAGATTCTAGATTTTAGGTCTTGCAAAAATGGATAACCTGAAATGTAATATCAATAAACTGTATGCCTTTTATTCTAAACATTACCCTATCAATTCAACAAAATAATATATTAAAGAGCCCTACAAAATCTATTTTACATAAGGAATTACCTTGAAATACGTAATCTGTCATTTACAATGTTGATGAGTTTGCAGTCTGGTTCGGAACTTTACCTATACCATGTCTATTGAATTTGGAAGCAGTTGCAGTAATAGATAGAAAATACGCCAAGGGTGAGCTGGCATATCCCCTGAATGCAAACAGAAATAGAAACATCTTCATTAGTCAGGCACAAAAAAGTTTGTGTGTTAAGCCAGTGTTTCTCAACTCCAGTCCTCAAGGCGCCCCAACAGGTCATGTTTTCAGGCTTTCCATTATTTTGCACAGGTGATTCGATCAGTTTCACTGCCTTAGTAATTACCACAGCTGTTTTAATTGAGGGAAATCCTGAAAACATGACCTGTTGGTGCGCCTTGAGGACTGGAGTTGAGAAACACTGTGTTAAGCTAATGAATAGCAAAATTTGGTAATCACAGCAGGCACAAAGGATGGGAAAGCCATCCTCTTCTAAGTTAACAGAGTTTGCATAGCATTAAAATCACTCATCTTGTGTTACAGCTGTTCCATTTTCCTTTATGCACTATTTTACAAGACTGGATGAAGCTGATAATATCTAAGCAAATGTCCATTTTTATAGTAACGCCTTCATCAATTGAGTACCAGCTGATAATACCCTTTCGTTGCCAGGCCATTTTTCCATTTTCAGTGCTGTGATACTTTAACTGACAATTACTCTGTCATACATCACTTTACCCAAATTCACTTTATATAATTTTTGAGACACATAGGCCCAGATTCACGTTCACGCCGAAGTATCTTCTGATACGCCGCGTAAGTTCTAGGATGCGCCGTCGTATCTATGCGCCTTATTCTTGAAACAAGATACGCCTGGATTTTGGCTTCATCCGACGTATCTTGGGTGCATATTTACTCCGGCCGCTAGGCGCTTCCATTGATTTACGCGTTGAATATGTAAATGACCTAGATACGCCGATTCACGAACGTACTTGCGCCTGTCGCAGTAAGCAACGCCGTTTACGTAAGGCGTACGTCCGGCGTAAAGTTATCCCACCTAAAGCAGGGGTAAGTCATGTTAGGGTATGAACAGTATGCTCAGAGGTTATATAGGTGTGTTTAGGATCATTATCCATTTGTAGAAGCCATCCTCTATTTAACTTCAGCTTTTTCACAGATGGCATCAAGTTACCATCCAAAATTTGCTGAAATTTTATTGAATCCATTTTTCCTTCTACTCGTGAAATTACCTGTGCCAATGGCTGCAATACAACCCCAACGCATGATTGATCCACCCCCATGCTTAACAGTTGGACAGAGGTTCTTTTCATTAAATTCTGTGCCCTTTCTTCTCCAAACGTACCTTTGCTCATTCCGGCCAAAAAGTTTCCAAAATGCATCAGGCTTGTCTATATTTTCATTTGCAAGGTTCAAACGCTGATTTTTGTAGTGAGGACGTAGAAGAGGTTTTCTTCTGATGACTATTCCATGAAGACCATATTTGTACAAGTATCTATTTATAGTGGAATAGTGTACCACAACTCCAGTGTCTGCCAGATCTTTCTGGAGGGATCGTGCAGTCAAACGTGGGTTTTGAATTGCTTTTCTCACAATCCTGCGAGCTGTTCTGTCTGATATTTTTCTTGGTCTTCCAGATCTTGCTTTAACTTCCACTGTTCCTGATGACTGCCATTTCTTAATTACATTCTGAACAGAGGATATTGACATCTGAAAACGCTTTGCTATCTTCTTATAGCCTGCTCCAGCTTTGTGAGCGTCAACTATTTTCAGTTTCAGTTTTTTTTAGACAACTGTTTAGAAGAACCCATGGTGCTGATTGTTTAAAACCTTTGAGATTGACATCACCTGGTCTTCCCAGATGATGATTGAGAACAATCCATGACACTGGCAGGTCTCAGCTTTGCAAAGGGGGCAGTGCATGCTATAAATTCTGCAGGGTGCCCAAACTTTTGCAGATGCCATTTTTTTGTTTTCTGTCATTTTGAAAGTGTAAATGATGGAAATAAAATCTAACTTTTGGAGATTTTTCCATCTTTCCTTGGCTTCGTTATGCACATTAATACAAATTTTTACCTGGGGTGCCCAAACTTTCGATCCCCACTGTAGGGATTTGAAATTGAAATTGCCTCTTACAGTGACACTGACAGCAGTGTGCAGCAGCACAGATCACCAACACGACAAGTCCCCTCCTGAGTCACAGTGACAGTCGCTCTGCATGCCAGGTGGTCCCTTCAGTCCACTCCAGTCCAAACAGCACTGACAGTCTCGCTCCCAACTTGCCTAGCTCCCTTCCTGAAGACCTGTGTGCTCCGCCTGGCTCCCTTGCACTGTGACATCACACAAAACACACTCAGGCAGCTCCTTTGGCAGACCCGCCCCCTACCGGCGCCGCCTGAACACACTGTACCAGGGACTCTGGTGGTCTCAACCATCGATGGTCTCGAGCGTCATAGCCATATTTTTTACGGCAACCTTATCCTGTTACTCGCATTTAAGCTCTATTCACACTAATGTGTTTTTTGATGCATTTTGCATTTTTCAGAAATGCAGGGACATTTTTTAACATGGGTTCCTATGGTACATGTTCACATCAATGCATTTGTGTGCCTCTGCATTTTTGGAAAGGGTTAGCATTTTGCATGTAATAGACTTCAATGGACCTGCATCCAAAAGGCAAGTACTGCGTTTTTACAGCGATTTTGATGCAATGTTTTGCTACGATTTGCATTTCGCTTTTTTTTACACTGGCTATTTTTTTAGCTGGTTGCTAAGGAGGGGGGCAGGAATCTGACCGCCGTGTCCTTAAAAACCAATGAGTCATCAGCTTTCAGCAGGCTTCCCCGCTGAATGTGAAAAAAAAAATGCCGGCTAAAAATAAAATTGTGCAAAAAAACTGTGTGGGAAGCCCCCCCCCCCCCTCCTCCAGGTCCATACCAGGCCATTGTGTCTAGTATGGATTCGGAGGGGACCTCCCACACCAAAATGTAAAAAAAAAATCCATACCAGACACTTTTTCAAGCATGCAGGCCAGGAAAGGGAGGGTACAAGGGGGCCCCCAGATCCCGGCCTCCCCCCTATGTGAATGAGTATGGGGTACAGTGTACCCCTACCCATTCACCAAAAAAAGTAATGTAGTGTTAAAAAATAAAGTTTTGACATCTTTTATCAAAAATATCTTCTTCTTCCCCGCTTCTTCCTTCTGTCTTCTTCCATATTTTCCTGCATCTTCATCCTCCGGTGTTGTCCTTCTCCCACTGTTTCTTCTTTGTCCAATGTCCTTCTTCCTCTTCCCCTGCCGACAACCCTCTTCTGATGCTGCGTGCTGCTGATCAGTCCGCGCCGATATCAAGCATTACTTAGATAATCAGCGGGACGCAGCATCGGAGGAGGGTCATCAGCGGGAGCGGTGGCAGAGGAAAAAGAACACCGGACAAAGAAGACAGAAAAATTAAGAAGAGTGGAAGAAGAATCAGCGGGGGAAGGAGAAGCCCAGAGGATGAAGATGTGGGAGAAGATGGAGAAAGACTGGAGGAAGAAGCGGGGAAGAAGAAGATATTATTTTTAATAAAAGACTTGTCAAAAACTGTCTACTGTATTCTTTAACATTAACACAACCACCGGATAAGGGTTGTCGTGAATAGGCAAGGTGCTTTGGGGGCACAGAGCCCCCCCCCTGCCCCGAAGCACCCATCCCCCCATGTTGAGGGAATGTGGCCTTGTATGGTTCAGGAGGCTTGCTCGTCCCCTTCTTTTCCTGGCCTGCCGGGCTGCACAAATCCATACTAGACCCAAGGATCTGGTATCGACCTCGGGGGAACCCACACTGTTTTTTTTCACAACTTTTTTTTTTTTCCGGCAATTTACCGGAAAGCCTGCTGACAGCTGATGACTCATCGGTTGTTAAGTCCTTAGCAACCAGTTGTATACAGTGAAAAATGCAAGTCGTCGCAAAATCGCAGTAAAAACGCATCTCCAAAAAAGTGGCAAGCACTGCAAAAAACGCAGAAACGCTCAAACACTACATGCATAGATGTGAATCAATCCTAACTGGCAGATGAAAAGTGACAATTTTTTTTATGGCTGTCAGTAAAAATACTGACAGTTGGCAACACTGAGCTTCACAATTCTAGGGTAAGGACAGATTCCCACCAATCAAGTATAGGGTATCTGTCACCCTAGTACTGTTATATGAAGACTTTTAAACCTAAATACCTTTGTTAACAGTGATTTGAAATTCTGGTCAAAAGATATACCCGTGTACAGATGTTAAAGCGGTAGTTCACCCTCTCGTAGTTGATTTTACCATCGAGACAGGCATTGTAGCGCGAGCTACAGTATGCCTGTCCCGATTTTTTTAACCCCGTACTCACCTCGTAGTCGTCCATCGTAGATTCCGGCTCCCGCGGGGAATGGGCGTGCCTATGGAGAGGGAGGATGATTGACGGCCGGCCCTGGCACGTCACTCTCCCCGAAGACAGCCGGAGTAGGTCTCGGCTCTTCACGGCGCGTGCGCACAGGCTATGCGCACGCGTCGTGAAGACCAAGCCTATTTCGGCTATTTCCGGAGAAGCGTGACGCGCCAGAGCCGGCCGTCAATCATCCTCCGTCTCCAGAGGCACGCCCATTCCCCGGTATCTTCGATGGACGACTACAAGGTGAGTATGGGGGGAAAAAATTCGGGACAGGCATACTGTAGCTCGCGCTACAATGCCTGATTTAAAGGTAAAAGAAAAAAAAATATTTTTTTTTCCCGTCGATAGGGTGAACCCCCGCTTTAATTATTCATATTAAAATGTATTGTGTTTTTAACCACTCCATGCTTTCTGCATTAAGGATTTTTTTTTTTTCTGATAAAAATAACTCTGTCTTCATTTTTTATTTCTTAGCAAATTCATATCAGAAAATTTTATATCTATCGTCCCAAGTATGACCTCGCAGGAAAAAAATATCTTCCAAATACTGGTAAAAAATGTCATTAATTTATACTGTTCCACGAATTACAGTATGAAGACAAAGAAAGCCTATAATCTGAATTTCTCTTTAGATATCTTGGTATCATAAAACTGAATGAGAGGTGAAATTGAGAACTTCATTTCTCGCGAATGTTATTAGCGTTACACTCATTGGGGGATGGTGGCGAGGAAATGGAGCTTATGTCTCCATGAAGATTTACCTTAAAAATAGATTTATGGCGAGTCCGAATGCCCATGTACAGTACGTGCATGTCTGATTGGAAATAAAAGATCTGATATATTGAGCTTTATAATTTGTAGTTTTTGATGAGCCAAGAAATCTGCATTTTGAGTTTAATTGACCAAGATATTATTTCTCATTTCTCTCTCGTATGAAGCCTCTAATAGAAGAGTCGTAGAACAGCCAAATAAGCATATAACATTTCTACAGTATAAAATTAAGTTCACTTTAAAATCTGCCTGCTCTAAGGACAATAACACATTCAGCTTCTGATCTATCTAGCACTATGATTGGGGGGGGGGGTTAATTTACAGAAGTGCATACTTTTAAGCCAATTAACCATGTCTTAAAGTGAACCTGTAATGCCGCGTACACACGATTGGTGAAACCGATGAGAACGGTCTGATGGACCGTTTTCATCGGACCAAACCGATCGCGTGTCGGCCCCATCGGTTATTTATCCATAGGTTAAAAAAAGCAATCTTGTTTTAAAATTAACCGATGGATACCTAACCGATAGAAAAAAAAAACGATTGTTAGTAGGCACGCATGCTCAGAATCAAGTCGACACATGCTTGGAAGCATTGAACTTCGTTTTTTTCAGCACGTCGTTGTGTTTTTCGTCACTACATTCTGACATGATCGGTTTTTTAACCGATGGTGTGTAGGCATGACTGACCATAAGTCATCTTCATCGGTTAACCAATGAAAACGGTCCATCAGACTGTTCTCATCGGATGGAGCGATCGTGTGTACGTGGCATAAGGGTAGTTATTGAGGCTGCCATTACTGGCATCTCCCTCTTACAATGCTAATTACCTGACAGTCCTGGCTTCAAAACTATTTGAGGCAAATCTAGATCAAGCAATGGAAGCCATCATACTTCTTCTGGGTCATTAAAAATAAAAAAACCTGTGGGGCAGATCCACATACCTACGCTGCGCCCGGCGCAGATGTGAGATACGCTACGCCGATGTAACTTGCTTTGCAAATCTTTGCATCCTGAAAGAATTTGCACCGTAAGTTACGGCGGCGTAGTGTATCTCTCACGGCGTAAGGGCGCGGAATTCAAATGCGGCGAGTAAGGGGCATGTTTTGTTTAAATGAAGCGCGTCCCCGTGCCGAACGAACTGCGCATGCCCTGTCCATCAAAACTCCCTGGGTGCATTGCTCCAAATGACGTCGCAAGGACGTCATTGTTTTCGTCATGAACGTAAATGGCGTCCAGCCCCATTCATGGACGACTTACGCAAACGACGTAAAATTTTCAAAATTATACGCGGGAACGACGGCCATACTTAACATTGAGTACGCCACCAGATAGCAGCTTTAACTATACGCCGGAAAAAGCCGAACGGAAACGACGTAAAAGAATGCAACGGCCGCTCGTACGTTCGTGGATCGTCGGAAAAAGCTAATTTGCATACTCAACGCGGATTACGACGTGAACGTCACCCAGCGGCCGCCAGAAAATTGCATCATAGATCCGACGGCGTACTAAGGCGTACGCCTGTCGGATCTAACACAGATGCTGTCGTATCTTGTTTGGTGGATACCAAAACAAAGATACGACGCGCAGAATTTGAAATTACGCGGCGTATCAACAGATACACCGGCGTAATTTCTTTGAGGATCTGCCCCTCTTGATATAGTTTAAAGCTTAACTCCAGGCAAACAGCTAAATGCACAAGCCAAATACATATATGAGGGCTGTCTGACCTGCCAAAAGAATTTGAATTTATGTCTACCCAATCTTGAGATTTACACAGCTCTGCCTCACAGCACAATCTTGACTGACCTGATTTTTCACTGTGGCAATTTAGTTAAACTAACAGGTCTTGTCCCCCCCGCAGACTGTGATTGGACCATGAAAGGAGAAGCAGCAAACTGATAAGCTCATCTCTCTATCTCTGCTCTCTCCTTGTATTGACATGTCAATTGTTATGACAGCATTGCAGCACTGATGGGCTCCTTGTCAGTGTTGCCAACCTACCAGATTGAAATTTACTGACACGACATCCAGAATTTACTGGCACAGGCAAGTTTTTACTGGCATTTCCAAAAGTTACAAAATTACAGTTTTTAGTACACATTTCAGTATTTAGACTACAAATAAGTACAATATGCAATTAGACGTGATTTAAGGTAGATATTAAGGCAATAAACATATTTCTTATTATTTTTTCGATATCGTAAGTAGGTAGCTCAGGGACAGGACTCAGGAGGGCAAGAAATTAGAACGGGCAGCACACAAACATGAAATTGACTCTCACAGTGATACTGACAGCAGTGTGCAGCAGCAAAGATCCCCAACACAACACGTCCCCTCAGGAGACACAATGACAGTCTCTCTCCACACCAGGTGGTCCCTCCACTCCAAAAAGCATTGACAGTCCTGCTCCTGACTTGCCTTGCTCCCGTCCCTCAGATCTGTACACGAGGCTCCAGCCACTCCACTTGGCTCCCTTACACCATGACTTTACACGACACTCTCAGGCACCACCTCCAACAGTCCTGTCCCGTGTCGACACTGACTGAACACACTGTAGAGGGCACTTGGACTGTCTCGAGTGTTGCAGACATATTTTTTACTGGTAACCTTTACCTCTTACTGGCATTTACTGGCAGAAAAAAAAGTGCCCATTTATTACCGTCTGCCAGTCAAAATACTGACGGTTGGCAACACTGCTCCTTGTGCTGATTTTTCTTCTCTCTGTGTGAGCTCTATCTACAGGGACTGCTTTCTTTTAAAAGCTCTTTTTTTCACTCTTTAGATAGGCTCATCTTCTGCTTGGATGTAACATATGTATGGGGAAAAAATAATTAAGCCCTGAACACATGGGCTGAATGTCAGGAGACACCGGCTGGTTAAAAAAACATTTGTGTTTATGTTGGTTTGGCTGGACTAGCATGCTGGAAAACAAGTGGCCAATCGACTCCCAATCAGTGCTTTCAGCCATTGGCAGAAAGTGCTGATTGGAGTGTTCTGGCAGGGGGCTGCTCAGCAGGGGAGATCGCTATACTAACTTTGTATAGTTAGTACAGCGGCTCCGACCGGAGCTGACAGTTTTTTTTTGTTCAACTCACTGGGTTGAATGAAAAAAAACCTCATATGGCCAGATTCACGTAGAGGCGCGTATCTTTATGCCGGCGTAGTGCATCCCATTTGCACTACGCCGACCTAACATAGTGAGGCAAGTACTGTATTCACAAAGCACTTGTCTCCTAAGTTACGTCGGCGTAGCGCAAATGGCCCTGCGTAACCCCGCCTAATTCAAAATAGGCAGGTAGGGGGCGTGCTCCATGTAAATTACCCGTGACCCCATGTAAATGAGGGCCGTTTGTACGGCGCATGCGCGCGTATGCTCAGAATCACATCAGAAATACTCAATGCTTTCGACGTGAACGTCACCTACACCCAGCCCCATTCACGTACGCTTACGCAAACAACGTAAAATACGACGGCTGTTCCGTCGTCCATACCTTGCATGGGCCCCGCCATCTTTTTGGTGGTTTATCTTTACGCCAGAAAACCAGACTTACGTAAACAGCGTATCGGGCGCAAGTACGTTCGTGAATCGGCGTATCTAGGTCATTTGCATATTCTAGGCGTAAATCCACGTACACGCCCCTAGCGGCCAGTGTAAATATGCAGCTAAGATACGACGGCGTAGGAGACTTACACCAGTCGTATCTTAGCAACAGTGAAGCGTATCTCAGTTTGAGAATATGCTTAAAGATACGACGGTGCAGATTCAGACTTAAGTATCTACGCCGTCGTAAGTCTTACTGAATCTGGCTAATAGTGTGTACCAGGCAGCAGAATCACAATAAAGTCTGTAGTGGGATCAAATTGCATGCACTATGTTCAGTCTATGTCTGCCAGAGAAATATAAGCCCCTAGTATTATGTTAAGTCTTTTTCAGATATACTGTAAATATTGTGTTAGGGGCATAAGATATGAACAAATTGTTGACTGTTATACTACCCCAGCCTGGAATCTAAGCGTACAAATATGTCAAACTGTGAAAAAGAGCCAAGCCCCGCTTAAAGACTTCAAAAGAACAAACTACTGAGTTTCTCACTAGCAGCCAGGGGGTGGTAAAACAGATGGCTGAATCTCAGTTTTACTGCCCCACCCAAGTTTCCCACTGGAAATCAAACATTACAGCAGAACAGGGTGGTGAACATGCTACAGCATTTTTAACTCGGGCTGTAGCCTTTGACAGGTACCACCACTTGTCAAACTTGCCCACTGAGATCTATGTGAATGTACTGCAACAGTGGGACAAACACTTGGCTCATCGTTGCAGAAAGATCCTGCAATTTAAACTTTCTGTTTGGCAATTAAAGAAAAAAGTAAAAAAACAAAAAAACAGGAGTGAGGAGATGGAAGTAGCACCCTCTGGATGCCTGCCAGACATTATTATACTGGCAATATTATAATATTCATAATAAATTATGTGCTGCATATTTATTTATTGCACAATATAACAAAAACAATTCATATAAAAAAGGAAAATGCAAAGCCTTGTTTAAAAACAACATGTTGAAACTGAACTCCAGCTAGATAAAATAAAACAGTTCATGAAGGTATACATTTATAAAAAAAAAAAAAAATGAAGCATATTTTAAAAGCAGCCAGTGTAAAATTAGCCAGGCTTAAATGTTACCTGTGTATCTGTTTAGGAGATTGCTTTCAATTCCCATTCTGGACAGGAAGCATGAGGGAATATTCTCAGTGGGGCACATTCCTCATGTTCTGTTTTGAATGACCCCTGTCAAATAGAAAGTTAGAAGATAGGTCTTCAAAGGGGGATGCAGACAGCAATAAAAAAAATTGCTCCAAACCTAAAAAAAAACAAAACAAAACAAAAAAATGTTGTCTAGAGTTTTGGGGTAAAAAGTCACTGTATGCAATAATGTGAACTGATACCATAGGAAACAAGGCAAATTGTCTTGCAGCATTCCAATGCAAATGGTGTGTACTGGCATTCACATGTAGGGGCGTTTAAAAAAAAAAAAAAAATCTTCTCTAATTACACAGGTTTTCAATAAAAAGAATGTAAATACATTGCAGATTTCACTTAAAATATATGTAAACCAGCCATTAAAATCACATATAAGCTATATTACGCTGTAATTATAAAAGTGTTTTTCAATATTCTTAAGAGCCGCTTCACACTGGGGCGACACGTCTCATTCGATAAAATGGAACTGTTCTAATAGGAGCGACGCAAGTCGCTCCGACTTAGAAAAAGGTTCTTGCATGACTTCGGGGGTGGCTTTGCTAATTGCCTCTGAAGTCGCCCCCGAAGTCGTGCCGCGGCAGTGTGAACCGACTCCTAATCTCTACTTTTAACTAAAATAATACTCAGTGATCCAGTTTGCAAGTCCTTGCTAGTCTCTTTCTGTCAAAGGATGACGCAGTCGCCCATTTGAGCTCAGGGGCGGAACCAGAGTCTTGTCTTGGGAGGGGCACTGGCAGAAAAAAGATTGTGGCCAATTTATCTGGGAAATGGCTGGTGTTGGTGTTTTAATCATCCCAGCACCATGGTTGTTATGGTATCGAGATGATTTAAGTGCATTATTTCTATTATTACATTGTAGAGAAACAAAAAAAGGTGGGGGACCAGGGACAGTGGCTGATGCTGACCCTATAGCACTCCCTCCCCCTGGGGTTGATGGACTGCCTTGGTACGATAAAAACAACATACATATTCAATAAAGGAAATGTTATTATGTATAAAAATAATAATACAATTAGTACATTAAAATTGGAAAAACAGAAGCTCAGGATCCCCCGAGCATTATCTGTTATTACAACCGAATGGATGGTCTGGGTCTCGACTAGTTTTGCGGTATAACCGCTTCCTCAGGCGGACCACTCTATGAAACAAACAATACAGTTAAAACAGACATAATTGATTCAACAAAAAGAAATACAGCATATAAAAAAAAGTAATAAAAATGATAAAAAATGATAGAGTAGTTGGCTTACCCAGTTTTAGGCCGTCGTGTGCGGTACCAAACCGCCCAAAAAAAGTACCCTGCGCGGCGGACATGGGGGATTTTGCGGAATTCTCTTAATGGGCATAATATGGGTAAGGAGTAGTGGACGATGTGTGAAATAGGGAGGGGGGATAGACCACCAGTGAAGAAAGGATGGAAATTGAAGGAGGGGGGGGGGAGGAAAGAGGGGAGGGGGGGAGAAGGGAGGGGGAACAAGATACTAATCTGATGTATACTAATCTGGATGATGGTACGCTATTAAGATTGTTAATTTGTCTACATGAGGCTATACTCAAAATTTGTGCACATTATTTCATTGTAATATAAAATGAAATAGTTTGACTCACCATGATGAGTGTGTCACTTGCCAAGTCACCTGCCACACATTGCAGATTGTCACTTGCCTGCCACCAGATGCAGATTGTCACCTGCCACATGTTGCGGATTGTCACTTGCCTGCCACCAGATGCAGATTGTCACCTGCCACATGTTGCGGATTGTCACGTGCCATATCACCTGCCACATGTTGCGGATTGTCACGTGCCATATCACCTGCCACATGTTGCGGATTGTCACGTGCCATATCACCTGCCACATGTTGCAGATTGTCACTTGCCACAAGGCTTAATGAAAAGAAAGGTTAAAAATCAATACTCACAAAAGTATACAAACATATATATATATATATATATATATATATATATATATATATATATATGGGGGGGGGTCCATGGGAGAGGGTGAGCCTGAGGTGAAGGCACAGTCCTAAAAGGGTGCAGGGTAGGTAGATGGCTCTGACAGCCCATCAAGCATGTGTGTCACGACTTCCTAATTCCCATGCTAATGGCCAATAGATGGTGATGTCCGCCTTAAGTTCAGGGTCACAAGACGCATTTTGAGGGACCTTCCTCTTCCTCAGCTATTTGTAGGTTGGTTTAACCATTGATAGAGTGCATGTAGACAAGAAGTAGCTTCAGAAGAGGCAGAAGAAAAAAGTATGAAAACTTTATTATGCACAGTGCTTTAATAAACTAGATGTCCTTCAGTTAAGCCTCGTACACACGCTCGGTTTGCTCAACAAGAACCAGCAACAAAACTGCTGGCAGAGCTTTTTTTGTCGAGTATACCGAGCGTGTGTACGAGGCTTTTAGGTTTCTCGTCAAGAAAACTGCCTTAAATCTCGACGAGAAAAATAGAGAACATGTTCTCTATTTTCTCGTCGTGATTCTCGGCAGTGTTTTCCTGCCTAGAAACCCGAGAGTGTGTATACTTACCTGTAGCCGTGGAAACCCACGCATGCTCAAAATGACTTCCACGCATGCTCGGTAGCTCCCTAGGCATAGGTAGGGTGCAGCAAGATGGCGGCGACGGCATCAAATGTGACATCGTACGCGATGACGTCACCGCGTTCTTGCCTTCCAAAAGAACCGTGGTTCTTTTGAAAGGAGTGTCTGTACACTTGGGCGGCAAGAGATTCTTGCCAAGAATCCCGTTTGGAAAAACAACAGTTTTTTTCCTGACGAGATTCTGGCCTGTGTATACAGGGCTTTAGAGTTTACTGTACATCAACTTTACATCACAAATGAATTTTACAATTTCTGATTGGTTGTTATGGTATACTGCTTATCGCCAGTGTTCTTTTTGCTGCACCACTGAACTCGTTTTATGTATATGTAGCCTTTTTTTCTAGGTAAAAGGTATGTTAGACTTCAGAGCAGCTGTGCAGACTGTCAGGACAATTGTTACACTCTTGACCAGAATAATAGTCTACAAATCTTCAAAATACAGCAATAATTCCACAGTAGCTCATAGACACCATGGGTTTACGGTTGGAGACATATCTTTAATGTCCCCCAGCTGCAAAATATGAGAACTCAATTTATGTACTTTATTTATGATGGGAAAATCCTACTGTATTATATTACTTAAATACTAGAGATAATAAAAATGTCTTCATCTGGGAATCTGAGAGACACTGAAACACAGTCTTCCCTGTCTGCATGTACTTGTAGCATTGCTGACAAAGACATTTCTAAACCATGGGAGAGTTGTTAAACGTGAAGCTTGATCACTGTCCTCATTATTCTGATTTTCACAATCTGTAGTTAGGTTGGGGTTTCCTAAGTTGTATGTTCACATTTGCATCTAAAAGCATAAAAATACTCTGTAGATATGTCATTTTAGAAAGGACTTATAAGCCCAACTACTTACAACTTTGATTCATTTGTCCCATGCACAAGGGCCGGATTCAGGTAGCTGCGCCCCTTCTTATGGTGGCGCAGCGTATCGTATTTAAGCTGCGCCGCCGTAAGTTTGAGAGGCAAGTGCTGTATTCACAAAGCACTTGCCTCCTAACTTACGGCGGTGTAGCGTAAATGGGGCCGGCGTAAGCGCGCGTCATTCAAATGATGTTGAGGGGGCGTGTTTTATTTAAATTAGGTTGACCCCGCGTATTTTACATTTTTAAAAAAAAAATCCTAGTGCGCATGCTCAAAATTCCGACGCAAATCGTCATTGCTTTCGACGACGTGAACGTAAATTACGTCCAGCCCTATTCGCGAACGACTTACGCAAATGACGTAATAAATTCAAATTTCAAATTTCGAAGCGGGAACGATGTCCATACTTAAAGGGGAGGTTCACCCTAAAAACCACTTTCTCTAATTACACTGGCCCCCCACATTACAATACGATTATGCCTGTTATGTTTTTTTTGATGCTGTACATACCTTGGTACAGCTATTCACCCGTGGCTTCGGGGTTGCGAGTCCCGCGGGAGTGGGCGTTCCTCACATGCTGGTGATTGACGTTTTGACAAAAAAACAGCTCCCCCCGTTGCGTAAGCCGCGTCACGACTGGCGAAAGGAGCCGAACGGCGAGTCGGCGCTATACTGCGCCTGCGCATCGCCGTTCGGCTCCTTTCACCAATCGTGACGCGGCTTACGCAACGGGGGGAGCTGTTTTTTTGTCAAAACATCAATCACCAGCATGTGAGGAACGCCCACTCCCGCGGGACTCGCAACCCCGAAGCCACGGGTGAATAGCTGTACCAAGGTATGTACAGCATCAAAAAAAAAACATAACAGGCATAATCGTATTGTAATGTGGGGGGCCAGTGTAATTAGAGAAAGTGGTTTTTAGGGGGTAACCTCCCCTTTAACATTGGCTGCGCCACCTAATAGCAGGAGCAACCTTACGCCGAAAAAGCCTAACGTAAACTACGTAAATAAATTGCGCCGGCCGTACGTTTGTGAATCGGCGTATCTAGGTAATTTGCATACTCAATGCCGAAAACAACGGAAGCGCCCCTAGCGGCCAACGTAATATTGCACACAATTCTACGCTGCGGCATTCAAGTTACGTTGGCGGAGGAAGCCTATTTTTTCCTTCTTAGCTCCCTCCCCCACACGAATTTGTAGCTACTGTTATTTTATGTGTCTGATGCCGCCTACACACGATAATTTTTCGGTATGAAAAAAATTTTGTTTTTCAAAAACGTCATTTAAAATGATCGTGTGTGGGCTACACATCATTTTTCAGGTTCTGAAAAACGACAAAAAAAAAAATTTGAACATGCTGCATTTTTAAACGTCGTTTTAAACAATGTCTTTCGTGTTGTTAAAAAATGATCCTGTGTGGGCTAAAAAGACGTAAAAAACCCACGCATGCTCAGAAGCAAGTTATGAGACGGGAGCGCTCATTCTGGTAAAACTACCGTTCAAAATGGAGTAAGCACATTCATCACGCTGTAACAGACAGAAAAGCGCAAATCGTCTTTTACTAACACGGAATCAGCTAAAGCAGCCCAAAGGCGAATGGAACTTCCCCTTTATAGTGCCGTCGTATGTGCTAGATCATTTTTTAAAAACGATGGTGTGTAGGCAACGTCGTTTTAATGATGAAGTAGGGAAAACATCGATTTTTGGAATGCTGAAAAACA